>NC_041394.2:336126372-336416573 GCF_900747795.2 Erpetoichthys calabaricus
CCGACGCATCACTTGACAGTTCACTTGATGCCTAACATATCCCAACCTTGATAGGTGCCATTGGAACAAGATAATCAATGTGATTCATTTCACCTGTCAGTGGTTTTAATGTTGTGGCTGATCCATGTGTCTGTGTAGGTAGTGCTGCTTCCTTGCAGTAAAGAGATCATAGGCTTGTGTCCGGGGTCCTCCCTGAGTGGAGTTTGCAAAGTGCTTTGAGTAGTGAGAAAAGTGCTATATAAATGTAAAGAAATATATATAATATATAAACATTCTGCAAACATTGGCCTGTAGGGGGCTTCTCAGAGCCACAAACACAGACACAAGGCCCTGGTTCAAAAACTTTTTTTTTTTGAAGGAAATACTTGAAACAGGCTTCCTCCTCTTCCAAAATGTACCATCATGGTACAATTGTTCTTCTTCTCCTCTCCTGACTCTAATTTTCCTGTGTTCTTTATGCTTGTTCCAAGAGTACTTATGATGCACAGCATATTGCACCCAGGAAGCATTTCCAAGTCAGATGGAGGAGGTTAGGAGGAGGCGCTGATACAGTGCATTGCCGCACCTAACACACAACAAACCAACTCAGAATCCAGATTAGGACCCGAGTGCAGCCATACCTCAGCACCACACTAGTTCAGATGGAAAGGAACAGTGTGAGGACCCTCTTTAAATCCAGGCATCCTCTTCACCGTAACTCCTCCTTGATGCTTCCAAGAAACCCAGCACGGGTGCCCATCAAGGCTACAATTCCCATGCAGCCCTAAGGGTGTGCGTATTGGAGATCCCCCAGAGGGATACTGCCACTTATGGTGTTGGTGGTCTCCTTTAGTCATTCCATTATAAAGGCTTCCCAGGCAAGTATATGTAGTGGCATGGCTCCCCACTCACTATGTAAAAGCACTTAGAGTAGTGAGAAAAGCTCTATATAATTGTAAAGAAACATTTAGAGCTTTAGAACTTCAAGTACAGATTAACACCGGTCCAAGTGCCACTTTCAACTGTGTAGAAGAAGAATTCAAGCGGCAGGTTTGACAGATGTGTGCAAGTTGTTCAAAACAGGAATAGATTACATAAAAGATTTGTTTTTCTGCACGCTTAAGTAATTTAATGAATTCTAATTAAACACCGTAATATGGGTGGGTCAAAATTTAACACTTTGTTTTTATGCTTTCTTCCTTATACTGTAATTAGTGCTTTACAAGTTCAGTTGATGTTACAGTACTGGGGTTATAACAAGGTGATCAGTTTTGGATTTTTCAACATTCATATGCTGCTCTTCACAAAACAATTGCCTCTTGTTAGATCTATTTTGATACTTCTTAAAATGACATTTTTGTAACCATATATATTTCTGCAGAGGTTCAAGACAGTGGAAGTTTCTCCTTAATTTCACAAGCTCCGATGCCTCTTCAGTGCAGATCAGAAGATAAACCAGATGATGAAAATATGAAGAAATCAACATATGGGCCAGGTAGTTTGATACCGGATTTATTGCAAGATAGTTCTTTGCCTGGTGGGAAACTGAAGAGGACGGATGACAACAACACTCAAGTACAGGTCCACAGTACAATTTCAGCAACTTTGTTAGACTGTCAAGAACAGAAGAAAAGTGTTAAGAGCAAAGCTGAAATCAAAGACAAGCAGAGTTATTATTCAAGACAGAAGCTGTATTGTTGTTCAGAGTGCGGAAAACAGTTTTCTACCAACAGTTATCTACAGACTCACACAAAAATTCACACCGGAGAGAAGCTGTACTGCTGTTCTGAATGTGGCAAGTGTTTTTCCACTAGCAGTAATCTTCATATTCACAAAAGAACTCACACTGGGGAGAAGCCATATCAGTGTTCTGAATGTGGCAAACATTTCTCACACAGTAACAGTCTTCGGAAACACACACGGATTCACACTGGAGACAAGCCATACTGCTGTTCTGATTGTGGCAAGCTATTCTCTAATAGGAGTAGTCTTCGGGTACACAGAAGAATTCACACTGGTGAGAAGCCATATAGCTGTTTGGAATGTGGCAAACTCTTCTCTGACAGCAGTAGTCTTCAAAAACACACAAGAATTCATACTGGAGAGAAGCCATATCACTGTTCCAACTGTGGCAAGAAATTTTCTATTAGGAGTCATCTTCAGAGGCATACAAGAACTCATACTGGAGAAAAACCATATTGCTGTTCTGAATGTGGCAAAAGATTCTCTGTTAAGAACCATCTTCAGAAGCACACTAGAACCCACACTGGAGAGAAACCATATTGTTGTTCTAAATGTAACAAACAATTCTCCACCAGTAGCATACTTCAGAAACATGCCAGAATTCACACTGGAGAGAAGTCTTATTGTTGTTCTGAATGTGGCAAACGATTCTCTGTTAGGAGCAGTCTGGAAATTCACTCGAGAATACACACAGGAGAAAAACCATATTGCTGTTCTGAATGTGACAAGCAATTCTACAGTAGAAGCAGTCTTCAGACTCACTCACGAATTCACACTGGAGACAAGCCATATTTCTGTTCCGAGTGTGGCAAACAATTCTATGACAGGAGCTATCTTCAGATCCACGCAAGAATTCATACAGGAGAGAAGCCATATTGCTGTTCTGAATGTGGCAAACGATTCTCACACAGTTACAGTCTTCAGAAACATACAAGAATTCATACGGGAGAAAAGCCATATTGTTGTTCAGAATGTGGCAAACGATTCACAGTTAGAAGCCATCTTCAGAACCACTTAAGAAGTCACACTGGAGAAAAGCCGTATTACTGTATTGACTGTAAGAAACAATTCTCAACCAGCAGCAGTCTTCAGAAACATAAAAAAATCCACACTGGAGAGAAGCCCTTTTGCTGTTCTGTGTGTGGCAAAGGTTTCTTGCATAGGAACCACCTTCAGAGTCATACAAGAATTCACACTGGAGAGAAGCCTTATTACTGTTCTGAATGTGGCAAACAGTTTTCATACAGTAGCAGTCTCCAGAAACATTCAAGAATTCACACTGGAGAAAAACCGTATCGGTGTTCTGAATGTGACAAACAATTCTCGACCAGTAGCATTCTTCAAAAACACAAAAGAATTCACACTGGAGAGAAAACTGAAAAGAGCAAATTGGGAGGAAAAGAAAAGAATGAAGAAGTAGATAGGAGAAGTGAAACTACTTTAACAGTATGAAGAGGACTCAAGGAAGATATTCATACTTGACTGAAAAGATTCCTCTCCCACCTCTGCATTAGAGTAGGTGATGGCGGTAGAGGTAAACGGCATCTTCAGATAAAGGCAAGACCTGCAGTGTACAGGCCACATAGTGGAAGAGACACCAGACCACTTAAGTGTCTCATGAAAAGGACTTGATACAGTCCAGTGGACAATTGAAGATAAAGAGGAGACCATATATTCTTACCTTTTTGCAGATCAGACAGGTTGGACTTTGATGCAAGTCATAGAGTTTCTGACAGCTGATGAGCAACAAGTGATCAGCCAGAAGTAAACTGCATTCAGTGCCCACAGAGTGAGAAGAGTCAAGCTCATTCAGATCTGCAAGAAGAAGAACAGAGAAAAGCAGTGGCAGCCACCAGAAATGAAGGAGAAGGAGAGCTCTGAATCATGCAAATGACAGAGTGACATGTGCAACTTGAGACCAAGAACAAATGTCTCATCTCTGCTGCTCCATGATGGAGTACCCCACACTGATTAGAAATGCATTGTCTTTACCTTACTTTTATAGTGAAATAGGAAATTTGACACAACACTCTACAGTCGTGAGGAAGTTACGTAATCAGTCATCCTCTATGATTTTTGTCATGTAATCTGATGTTCTCCTAGCAATGAGATCCAGCAAATGCAGATTCTAAGTTTGACATGAGCACTGACTGGAAATCATGTAGCGCTGCCCCGGCTTTAGAAGAGCTAAGAGGAGGAAATTGAAACACAGCAGAGTGAAAGTCACATTAACAACAACCAGACATTGCAAGAGATTGTTCCTGACTTACAAAAAGCTGCAATCCAGGAGTAGCTGAATTAACAGAAACTGCCATGATCCAAAAAAAGAAGGACACAGATATCTACAGAAGAATATTGTTAAACAGAATCATACAGGATTGCATATCTAGTATGAGTAAGGACATAACTAAAATGAAGCAAAACAATCAAATTATATTAATCATAACAACACTTCACAGGATCTAAAACTGTGGTAGGACTCATCACTTCTAAAGAAATGGCAGAAATGAAAACTAACTCTACCCAAACTTCATCAAATTAGAGAAGAAATAAAGCAGAGACACGGGGAGATGGCATTAATGTATGGAAGGAGTGAAGCCACAAAGTTCTTGCCAGAATAGAACAACCAAAATCACAATATTGCACACCAACTCACAGAGACCTAACTGGACTTTATTTTCTGCACAACATTGCAGGAGTCACACTTGTTATTGTAAAATCCTACAACCTAAAGTTGGAAAATACCACAGTTGTTCCAATTGTTACTGTCAATATTACGTCATTATGATTTGTGCATGCAAGGAGAAGCCAATAATATGACCAGTCCACTGTAAGCTGCATCTGTTTGAACTTGTACAGCAGTATCTCACACCTGAATGAGGAGATAAGAAATAAAGGCAAGACTACTTCCTTTTAAGTATTGATGTGGGGTTTTTGCATTTATTTTTTGAATGTAATGGATGTGTCTGTACATCGTCTATCTGTCCAACTATTTCTTCTTCTTCCTCTTCTGTGTGGGGTCGTTGTGATGATCAGCCTTCTCCATACAGCTCAGTCCTGCACCTCCTCCACCGTCAGACCCATTTTTCTTCAGATGACCTTTTACTTAATTCATCTGCTTCTGGTTTGTTCTCCCTTGCTTTTTCTTCCTCTGTACTTCCATTCCCATCACTCTGTTGCCCACATGTTCATTGTCTCTCCTCATCACCTGTCCACGCCACCTCAACTGCCTTCCCTGTACTTTCTTAGATTTTCTCCACCTTTTGTTGTACCTCTGATTATTTCATTTCTTATTCTATTTTTTTTTTTTTGGTAACTCCACACGTCCATCTCCACACTCTCAATTATGCCACTTCTCCTGCCCATACACCATTGCTGGTATTACCACAGTCTTAAACTCCTGACCTTTAACCTTACCCTTAATTCTTTGACCACACAACTCTCCTGATACTTTCCTCCAGTTGTTCCATGCCCATTGCACTCTGTGGCTTATCTCATTGGCACCATCTCTTTTCTAAATGACCTCTCAAGTTCCAGGTCTTGGGGTGCTATACTTGGCACAAGGTTGAGTGTGGAACCTAAACACACTTACACACACTGGCACTAGTTGGTCATTCATCAACCTAACCTCATCAGTGTTTTCAACTAGTAGAACACATTACATTTCAACATAAACTGGTAAGATTTGATTTTATCTTGTATTTTTACTACAGTTGTGGTCAAAGGAAACCTGTTGTGAAGAACATAATATAATCATGGTTCTGGAGAATGGTGACACTGATCTATGCATATCCACCGCCCTGAGACATCTGGGTCGTGATTCATTTACTGCTCTGGGTAGTGAGCAAAATGGCCTTAACTCTACCTCTGTACAAATTGTGAGTCGCCAAAAGGATAGACTTATGACCCACTTAACCAACGTCAACCGCTTCCTTTATAACCCACCTCTTCTTCTGGGCTGTCAGTTTCATTGAAATGTTGGCTTTAACTTTTGCTCTTTAATAGCAACCCTATTGTCTAAGGTGGGGCCTGGGGAGACCCTTACATTGACATGGTAACCCTGTGCTGGACTTCAACATAATGGGTGAGGGTGCCATGTCAGGTCCAGACTCAGTAGGTAGCACCAAAAGACAACATCAAAGCAAGTCTTTCTCCCAACAGTCTAAACCTAGCATAGGAGACCATTAGATGGGAAACACTGAGGGGTGTAACTGCAGTACAACCAGCAACCACAAGGTAGCACCAAACCACACAACACAATACCACACCAAAGAACAAAGACCGGGCACTTTTATCATCCTTCTGAGTGCCAGCAACCACTCGGTGGTCTCTGCAAGACTGGAGGCGATGATTTGCCCTGCGTCCACTAGATCCACTAGACCTGAGAGATCAACCTTATTGAGACCTTCACCTTTCATTATTTTCAGTTATTATGTGCTGGGCACAGGTGATCTGGTCATGTGGCGGCTTGATTTGTGTCTCATTATTGTTTGGCTGCTAATTAAGGAAAAAGAGACAACTAAGGGATCTGAGTCAAGTCAATTAATACTAAGGCAAAAGAAGTTAGCAGCAAAAACTGGTCACAAATGAAGAAGGATAGAATGAAAACCTGCAGCCACTGCGGCCCTCACGGACCGGAGTTCGACACCTGTGCACTAGATTGATAAAGTCCAGCAGGGATACTTTTGGTTCTAAAATAGTTTGTAATATTAGTGGTTACGGTTTGCTAGCTTTACTCCTACTCTGCTGGGTCCTTGAGCAAGGCCCTTAACCTCCAATTGCTCCAGGGGCGCTGTACAATGGCTGACCCTGCGCTCTGACCCCAAGGGGTATGCGAAAAACCAAGTAATTTCCTTCGGGATTAATAAAGTATAATAAAAGGAAATAAAAATCTCATCAAATTAGAATTTTACCTAAGACCAATAAAAAAAAAAGATTTATAATCCATGTACACATTCCATACTTGGTCATGGCTCCTTTTTCATGAATTACTACATCATGGAGGCGATCAGCCTGTGGCACTGCTGAGGTCTTATGGAAGCCCAGGATGCTTTGATCACGGCCTTCCGCTCGTCTGCATTGTTGGCTCTGGTGTCTCTCATCTTCCTCTTGTTAGATTCTCTATGGGGTTTGGGTCAGGTGAGTTTGCTGGCCAATCAAGCACAGTGACACCATGGTCATTAAACCAGGGATTGGTACTGTTGGCAGTGTGGGCAGGTGCCAAGTCCTATTTAAAATGAATCATCACTGACTGTGGAAACTTCACACTGGACCTCAAGCAACTTGGAATCTGTGCCTCTCCACTCTTCCTCCAGACTCTGGCACCTTGATTTCCAAATGAAATGCAAAATTGACTTTCATCTGAAAAGAGGACTTTGAACCACTGAGCTGTTAACAGTCCAGTCCATTTTCTCCTTAGCCCAGGTAAGACGCTTCTGACGTGGTCTCTGGTTCCGGAGTGGCTGGACACCTAGAATACTGTGACAGTTGTGTGTATCAGGGATGTGTGCTACGTGTGTGTGTGTGGTGGCTCTTGAAGCAACAGCCACAGTCCAGTCCAGTCCTTGGGAATCTCCCCCAAATTCTTCCCAATCCTCTCAAGGCTGCTGTTCTCCCTGTTGCTTGTGCACCTTTTTCTGTCACCTTTTTTCTCTTCCACTCAACTTTCCATTAATATGTTTGGACACAGCGCTCTGTGAAAAGCCAGCTGACCCTATTGTGGCTTGGCCTCCTTATGGAGGGTCTGTGACCATCTTCTGGACAACTGTCATGTCAGCCATCTGATTGTGTGGCCTACTGAACCAGACTGAGAGACCATTTAAAGGCTCCGGTCACCTTTGAGGAGTTTTGGGTTAATTCGCTGAGTGGAGTGGGACACAAAGGGCCTCATGCATAAGGCCGTGTGTAGAATTCACACTAAAACATGGCATACGGACAGAAATGGAAATGTTTGTACGCACAAAAAAATCCAGATGCGTAAATCTGTGTGTTCGCCAACTTCCACGTTCTTCCGCTCCATCAATCCCGGTCAGTATGCAAAGTAACGCTCATGCACACGCCTGCTGTCATGCCCCGTCTCCTCCCAGAATTATGCCTCTTTGAATATGCGAATCTATATATATAAATAGCCCTTAAGCTCAGTGTTCTGTGAAAAGGCAATGGCAAATGCACAGGGGAAAAAAGAAGAATTTCAGCAAATACCAAGTGGAGGCAAGGAAAATCGTACTATTTGTTGGTTTAAACAGCGATATAAACAAGAAAAGGAAGTTGATCGAGTGACATAGCAAGTCGGAGAAACTCGAAAGCTCAAGTTCACAAAGTCACAGTGCCCGAATTAATAAAGAAGTTGTCAGATATCAAAGTTGCCGTGAAAAGGCAAGTCGTAGCCCACCGTCTGTCATATGAAAGCTTATTAGGGTACAGAGAAAAGAAACAAAAATAGTGGAAATTTCGAGATTAAAGTTGACATTGAGCTTTTTTTCTCATTGCGTCCCTTTAATCGCGTAGTTTGTCATTAAATCAGAACATTATAAACTTCATCTTTAAATCGTTTAATTTACTAGTTTCTCAAAACCATCGTAACTAAAGTGGCACGTTAAATGCTATGTATGTGTTCTTCTATTCACTATATGTGTGGGAATCACTACGTGCTTCTTAAATGGGCTTTCTCTTCCTCCGACAGGACACAATCCTTTACATTCGTGATATTACAGCTCTCTAAATAATTTAAATATTGAGATGTATACTTGATATTTTCATGATGATAGGAGTTAAAGCATGTTATTAAACATGGGAACACTGTGGCGCAGTTCTAGTGATGAGCTGGCGCCCCCGTCCAGTGATTGTTCCAGCCTCCTGCAAGATGCTTGCTGCGCTGTTTGCAACCTTCGATGAAATAATTTATTGCAGCAGTTCTGTCTTTCAAACATACTCGCCCCGAATTCCTGTCCTTTTCTTTCTCCAAGTAACCAATTGCCACACAATCAGCTCTGTAATGGACGTTAAGCCTTCTGTAAGCTTAGAATAACGATTCTTCAAAACGTTTAACAGAATAATTAAACATGTACTACAAAGATATTTCAATCCATCCGTCCTTCCAGTGTCACGCCAGCCCCAGCAAGAATACAGTGTGAGGCAGGAAGAATCTGAACAGAGCACTAGCTCCTCGCTAGCGCTGTGGCACCGTGTCCTCACATATTGGATTATTTAAATGTTCACATTTTCTGTATTATGCAAACATTTTGCTGCATTTAATCTTACAAATATGTGTAAATACACACTTTATAAAGTGGCTCAGGTTGTGAGATAACACTATTGCAAGTTTACAGTGAGGTAATTGTAATAAGTAAACAGTTCTACAAGGAGCACTTCGATGGATTGAGTGCATTTAGAATTCTCGGGATGAGATTTTCTGAACCACAAGGTCCGTTCAGGAAAGGCTCAGAAGCGTTTGCCATATGAGAGCAGTTCAATAGACAGCGCATGCTAGATGCTGTATACCGATAATCTGATCAGCTCCTATAGAGCTGTGATTCCACACTGATAGTGGGATAAATAGAGTAACCACTAAAGCAGCTATGGTATTTGGAATAGTTTGGCCATTCCTTGGACCAATTTATTCTTAAATTACAATCAGATGCCTTAAGCCAACAAACAAAATGTGGTTCATTTCAGTGTATTTGATAAAGCCACAGATGTGGATCTAAAAAGACAGGGAAACACCACAAAACAGTAGCACGGTTTTGAGGCTGGGTGCTGCTAGTTTGCAAAACCAAGCAGAGAACTTGCATATGCCAGGGTTTGAGCTAGCATGAAAATGGGAGTACACAACATTTTTGTGCATATGCACCATTTATACATGAGGCCCCAGGAGACTACAATATTGAACTTTTTCCACAATATTCTAATTTTGAGTTCATTACCTGTAGACAATCATCAAAATAAAATACATACACAAATCTGACTCTTCGATATTCTAATTTATTGATGCACCTGTACAGTACACCCATTATCCTTTGTGTTGCACCACTTGCCTGCATTATTTGCTGTAAAGGCCCTGTGCAAAACAGCCAGAGAAAGTGAAGGCTGCTTTGTGGACACCCTGGCAAATAGTTGTGGGGTCCCAGCTGGATCTTGAAAACACACTGGCACCCTCAATAGCAACTACTGCCTTCAACTTCAGATTCTTCCATGAATGTTTCAAGAGTTTAACCAGAAGTTAGGCTTTTACTCCATTGATGGAAACTACAATTTCATGTTTGGTTTTTCAAGGAGGTGGTAATGTCTATCTGGGGGGATTTGGGAAACCACACACAGATACACCATCTACACAAATTCTCACCCTACAGGGACTTGCACGCCATTAAAATACAAATTAAACTTTAGCTGTTAAGCAAGGCTATGCTGTCCAGATCAGTGGTTCCCCACAATTTTATCCCAAACCATTTCTGTTAAACTGGAGTCTTAGCTTTTTGGGCAGCAAGAAAAGGAGGAGGTCTCAACGTAGAGACTAGGCCTGCAAGTGTGGTAAATAAAATGAAACGCAGAGTCACAGCAAGAATGTGGTTGCCCTCCTGCTTCATGTGTTCCAGCATTTAGTTATTGGGTCCGACTCGTAGTCGTCGTGTAAGCATTCATTCAGGGTCATTTGCACAGCAGTCCACCAGTTTAAAATTTGGCCATTAAAACACAGAAAAGCTATTTAAAGTTATAAATGACCTTTGGCATGTTCAGAATTAGGCTGCTGTATGTTTCCAAGAACTAGAGCATGAAAATTCGGTTGATACCAATTGTGAATTCAGATGGAATTAAAACCTGCAGCCACATGGAGGCCCCAGAAAAAAGTGCCATGCTCTAAACCAGTGGTGCCCTAGCAGTTCAGCCATTAGATCATCTTTTTAACCAAGACCAATGTAAGACTCACCCACCAGGTTTAACCCTTTGTTCAGAGGCTAAGTAACAATAGAAATTCCACTTTGCAGCAAAGGACCTTGGAGATTAAAATTCATACTGACAGTAGTATCCAATACTAAGACTAGACAAGCCAAGTGAAGACCCTTTGATCACAGCACGAGTGCCTAGATGGTCCCCTCCCTCTAGAAGGAGAGAGTCCGGAAGATCATGCTTGTAAAAAGGAGTACATAGACCCCCTCCTTTTTAAAACCAAGCAAGACAAAACAGTTGCAATCATTAAAATTTATTGGTATTAGCAGTTCCATTTGCTTTTCTGTATACAAATAACAGTACAGCCACACAGGAGACAGCCAAGACACCAACAGCTCCAAGGATGGAAGCTTGGAATCCTGCATGGAGAAAAGCAAAGCATTAGGAATGAAGAAAAATCCAAATCCACTTCAGCTCTTGCTATGCCAAGATAAATCTCTTTTGCATTAAGGGTCTACATGCAAGCCATGTTAGTTACCTGAAGTAGTTTTATCTTGCTCACCAGCCAGGGACTGTGATACAGAAGACAAAGGAGAGACCTGCTCCAGATAGAAAGGGCCAACAGAAATGGTCTCCTCCCATCCAACTGGGACCCTCACTCCACCTGGAAAACAATTGCAGTTGGTGTATCCAAAGGCTGGACACTGCAGATGTCTGCTGGTAAGGTCACTTACTTGCTCTCCTGGGTCTGTATCTGGGGGCACTAGAGCCCCTCCTGAAGGGAGGGGGGCTGGCACAGCTGGTGTCACAGCAGCTACAGACAGCATTGTTCCCATCCACTGAGGTCCACCTGAAAGCACAGCCACCAATCACAACCTGCTACCTCGTCTGAACAGGTGCACCCTCATCCTCCCAGTCACTTACTGGCTCAGTGCAGAGTTGTATGAACAATCCTTATTCAGAGGATCAACATTAGCTGATGCCAAGGTCACCTTCAGACGGCATGTAATGAAGATCTGAAAGTAGACATGCAAGAGACTACAGTCACACCTGGGAGCTTCAATGGGATTCCTCCAAAGGAGATGGGAGGAAAGGACTTACTGAACTAGTAGTCAGGCCATAAAACCTGAAGGCATCTAGCTGGAACTGCAATACAGACTGGGCAACTCTGGGGGACACGTACTGGGAATTGGAGCCTGTCAGTTGGCTATCTAAGAAACACCTGCAATACACAAGAGGGACCATAGCATCGCATTTCAAGACCAAGATCTGGTCAGACTACTGCTCACACCCACCCACTATTCCCAATGAAGGTGTAGGCTGGAGCTGATGCATTGGACCCAGGAGTGGCCACACAGTTGTCCACAAAGACACGGAGAGGCACATGGTTAGAGTTGTCTACAGACGCTTGAAGGTTAATGAGGTCTCCTAGGAAGAAGGTGTTGGATGAACTTGGCCCACTCCAGTCACCTGCAGGCAGGAACAGAAGGGGTTACAACCACAACTAGCAGTGCAGATGGGATGGTCTTTATATTAGGTGTACACCTACTGCTCATTATAACCAGCGAGAAGCCCAGAATATCCTCAGCAGAGATTGTGGAGGTGTAGGGAACCCAAGTGGGGTTTAAGGCATTGCTGCTTACATTGTGGAGCCTGTGGTGGAGAAAAATAAGGAATTGATTTAGATGGCATATTTGAAGTAGGACAGACTCTTAATGGGATGTAGCTTAACAGCACTAGGCCCGGTTCCAATCATGGAACCAACTCAACTTGTGCCCTAGTCAAGTCATCTCTCACCTGTTGTATTGGCATTCAATCTGCACCACAGCTGGATTGGTTCTTACAATGGGAAGACCATCAATTGGAGAAGGATTGTAGTCGAGGGTGAAGGTGTACACTATCTCAGCACCCTGCATCTGAAGAGATGCATCGATTTAGTTAACTCAATAGCTTTAAAAACCATGGAAATCCTAGAAATCTTTGGATTCTATAGCCAACCTCTGTGGGGGGAAAAAACTTAGTCTAGAAATTGTGCTCCAAATGGCTTGGAGGCGATAAGCCACAAAATGCTTCGACCAGAATGTTGGATTGAAGAACTCAAAAACCTGAAGTTACTGACAGCAAGTCATCCTCAAAAAATGGCCCTTAATGTTTAGATTAAAAAATAAATAAAATTCTGTAAGTTTTAAATGGTCTTAAATTTAAATTTTGAAATTTAGATGGGTACAAATTGCATCCAGAATTTAACACATTAAGACCAAAAGGATCATCTGTTTTCTCAACACCTTGTTACACCAATGCAAGTTGGTACACTAAGTCAATGTTGACACTTACCAAATAGTAAAGCCATAATGTCACTAGTGTGTGGGGGGCAGGGGGAATAAAGTACCTACTGTCCAGCCATGTACTCAGCCTTACAAGTTTGACATACAATATACACATTTTTAGCAAACCTTCACAGGACGGGACCTGCAGAGACCTTTGTCTACTTGTTCTCTTACGGATAAGAAATAGCTGTCCAAAGTCAGAACACTCGTGGGTTTTGGCTAGCATTTTAAGCTTTAGTTAAGGGTGCTGCTGAGGGAGCATTCAGGTTTTGCATTTCTACATCCCACTACAGGACTTGACCAAAGTGGTTGCTGAACCACAGTGTAGTTTAGCTAATGGATAAGGACATTGCACACCCTTATCACCACATCCACTTAAATTCTGGATGAAAATTCAGCCCAATTAAAACACTGAAGCACAGCCGTAAAATTTGTTGTTAGACTCGCTATGCAGAAGTTAGTTCGTCTCGACCTCCACGCTCCTTAAACATGCAAGCACACGTGCCTACACGGACAGTAAGACCTGCATTATGTGCTCCGATCTAAGTCTCATTGCCTTCATCTGCAATACCAGCACCTACGGGCAGGCAGTCCGCTGTGAAGCTCCGTTTCTCACACGAATGAGACACTGGGGACCAAGATTGTTAGTGTTCTGGCCCTAGAGTCGTCTTTGATCAGGCACGCATTAAAACCAAGGCCAAGCTACATACAACTAAAGCATTCAGTAACGGTCATCTTGAGACTGTAGATTAGGAAAAGGACAAACGCGAGAGCCCTGAAGCAACTCACCTCCACGGTGCTCCCACAGCCCTGCAGAGGCGCTTCGATCACAAAGGGCTGAGCACCGGCCAGGCTGGTGACTCCACATCCACCCATGGAAAGATCAGAAGGCTGGACCGGCTTTTGGATGCCCAGCAAGTCCGGACTGATGGTGACGATCACCTCACTGTCGGTGCACTGAGCGGTTACGGTCTGCGAAGCGCCAGCTCTCGGCTCAAAATATTCCACGACCGCGGGCTGCTGGTGCTTTGCCATAACCTTCCGTCCTTTGAAACGGGGCTGAGCAAAAGCATCGCAGAAGAAAAAGAGAAGCAACACAACGGCTATCTGACCCTTATCTTTACACCACATTTTGTAATAACAAATGGAGAAGAAACAACACAACGAAGTAAAGTTTGAATCGAAGCGCAGTCTTTATATACACGAATGAAGGCGTTCGGCTGATTGAAGTTAATAACACGTGCGGAGAAAAAGACTTCCAATCAGTCACCAATCATTTGAAATAAACAATAAGTGTGAAATACTGAGGTTAATTACGGCAAGAAGATAATAAAATTAAAATCTCGAATTAAAACAAACGCCACAGCGAACCTTCATCTCAAGCAGTAACTTGACTTGTAGCTGCGTTTTCCCAAAGTTTCAAAAATTCTGCAGTTCTAACTCAAAAAATGGGATTCAACAAAGGCCTGACGCGCAGAAATGATTCCACGGACAAAATATGTTCGTTTTTTTTTTAAAGTAAAACAGTTCACACAAAAAACAAAATTAAAATAGCAAAAAAAAAAGAAAAATTTATAATAAGAAAAATTCAGTTCTAAGCTTAATCTTGTTACATCTTAAATCGTTACTAATCACTTAAAATTTTTGAACCATTTCAAAACGGTCAGAAAACTGTATGCTTATCCCATTTCTAAACTTAAAATGGGTTTATCAAGTCCGTCTTTACTGGGACCTGTTCTAAACAACAACTGAGCTTATTATCACACTGTTTCTCAGTTACAGTAAGAAGGTTCTATCTCTTGCTAACTTATAGGGGGGAAAGACTATACCATAAGTTATGACTATGAAAGAAATTTATATTCTATTCAAATTAAGCAAACATTAATATGAGTTTAACTCACAACTTTAACTTTCTAAGGTTGGCTCTTACATTGACTGTTCTTGTGAAGAACATGAGGCCAGAAATTCGGGTTTTAAACTCTATGGTAATAAAAGCCAAAATGACTTGCTTTGCGAAAGCGAAGAACAAAGACTAACAAATTCTGAATGTTAAGGGTGATGTCTTGAAGGAATTTTATTTTGGGGAATTGAGGGCGTGAGGATTACATTGCAAACTAACATTGAAGACTTGTAAACAATTGACAAATGTAATTAAGTTTAACGTAGTCAAGTGTTTTTGTGGATATGAGCGGGGAGCTAAAGTCTTGATTAAATATTTATGTAGCTTTGATTTGATCTAATTTTATTTATGGATTAAGGTTTTGCATCAAATTCATTTTTAAAACATTTGAGGTTATGCAGACACAAGCGCGAAGGAATAAGTGGTCAAATCAAATCATCTCCAGCCTTACAAAGTGGATACAGGACAATCATCCTTCCATTACAATTGAATTTATGTTTTATTGGATAAGCATAACAGGTCATGAAGTAAATCACCTTGTAAAAAATTGGCAGTGGTCTCCCCTACACTTTCTCGTACTCAGATACGGGGATGGATATTTGAAGTAAACTGCAAGACAATGATTATAATTTTACATTATGCACATTAAAGAACCATCAACAACCAATCAAATCAAATTAATAATATATTGAACAATTATTGTAAAAGTAAAGTTAAATCAATTGGACACTGCAGCTGCATGAATTAAAAAAAAAATTGAGTACGTGTTCAGGTAAAGTACCACTTCTGGTTAACGGAAATAGACCAAAAGTTGATAGAAATCTACGTTTTGTACTTGCATGCAAAATTTGGTTGACCTAAGTGAAAGCGTACTCAAGTTATCATATTTACACACACACACACACACACATTGTTGGGAGATTCCAATACTTTCCATATACTTCATATACGAGAAACTAAAAAGTTAGTGGAAGGCAACTGGGAGCACCACAAGATAATCAGGCACAGTTTTGGGTGGATTGGTTCAAACAATGCAGAGACGATGACAAATACTTTTTTGAGTCCAACTTGGAGGTTTCTGAAAAACTGCAGGGTCTACAGAAGAGCTCAGTTTGTGAATTCTGACCATAGACTTGTTGTTACTATACTCTTGGGATCCAGCTTAGGTCCAGTAGGTTACCACTTACTAGGAAAATGAGCCTGGACTTGGCCAGACTCCAAGACCAGGCTGTTTCTAATGAGTTTGCATGTAGTTTGTGTGAGGAACTTGCAGATTTGGGTGCAACTGCCGATCCTAATGTGATGTGGGAGACCTTCTGTGACAAGACCCTGAAGGTTGCTGATGGTTGTGTTGGTGTTACTGGTCTTCCCAGAAGGAGGTGTTTTATCTCACAGGGAACCCTGGATATCAACGAGAGGAGTCGCAGCACATGGCTCACTGGCACCTCTGGTCTGTACTGGGAACTGAGAAGGACAGCTGTGAGGGCTCTGAGGGCAGATAAAGAGGCGTTTGTTAGAGGAATCTGTGAGCAAGTGACACACCATCTGTGGTCTAGTGACCCACGTCCTGCCTACAGAGGAATCGAAGCATTACGCACATCTGAATCTGTTCCTTGGAGAGTCACAGTCAGGGCAGCTGATGGAGCAGTCCTTATGGATGACACTGCAGTTGTGACCCGCTGGGCAGGCTACTTTGAGCAGTTGTTCAAAGCTGATCCTCTGGCTAGGATGTTGGATATCTCTAAGTCCACGGTCCTTGTGACTGATCTTCTAATTAGCTGTGAACCACCCAGTCTCAGTGAGGGGGGGAAAGGCTGCAGGGATCTCTGGTATCTGGGGTGAACTTCTCCAGGCTGGTGGTAAGGCTGCCCTCCTGGCATTGCAAGCAATCTTTGATTCCATTTGGGAGGCTGGCATCATCCCTTTTGACTGAAAGATGGGACTTGTCGTCCCTATCTAGAAAAGGGAAGGGTGATCGCCTGGATTGCGACAACTACAGGGGGAAAACACTGCTCTCAGTGCCGGGTCCTTTCTAGGGTCATCCTCAATAGGATCCGTGATCACTTGCTCACCTACCAGCGACCAGAACAGTCTGATTTTACGCCTAAGAAGTCTACCATCGACCGCATCCTGGCACTGAGGGTTCTCATGGAGCGCAAATGCGAATATCGGCAGAGTTTCTTTGCAGCCTTTGTCGATTTTCATAAAGCATTCAACTCAGTTGATCGAGCTGCCCTGTGGGACATCCTGAGGGTTTGTGGGATCCCCTCGGGTTGCTGGATATCATGGCTGGCCTGTACACTGGTACTGTAAGTGCTGTGCAGAGTGTAGGCAGGACCTCTGTGTTTAACCCAGTTGATTCTGGGGTTAGTCAGGGGTGTGTTCAGTGCTTGTATGGACTGGGCGTTGGGTAAGGTCATGGGGTCCAGTGGCTCTGGGGCATCTGTTGGTGAAGAGAGATTCATGGATCTTGACTTTGCTGACGATGCTGGGATCTTCGCGGAGTTAATGGACCTCTTGGGCACAGTCATCAGCAGTGTGTCTGTTTGCGGAGAGTGTCGACCATGTTGAGAGGTTTACTTACCTTGGCAGTGACATTCATGTCTCTGGTGACTCAGCCAATAGAGGGATTGGGAGAGCATGGGGGTCATGAGGTCGCTGGAAAGGGGTGTGTGGTGCTCCAGATATCTATGCAAAAGGACTAAGGTCCAAATCTTTAGAGTCCTGGTGCTTCCTGTCTTGCTATATGGTTGTGAGACATGGACGTTATCCAGTGACCAGAGATGATGACTGGACTCCTTTGGTACTGTGTCTTTCCGGAAAATCCTTGGGTACCATTGGTCTGACTTTGTGTCGAATGAGCAGTTGCTCATGGAGTCCCAAATGAGGCACATTACCTGCATTGTGAGGGAGCATCAGTTATGGCACTATGGCTATGTGGTGCGTTTCCCCGAGGGTGATCCGGCTCATAAGATCCTCATTGTTGGGGACCCGAGTGGCTGGACCAGGCCAAGGGGTTGCCCATGTAACACCTGGCTGCGGCAGATAGAGGGTCAATTCCGGAGGGTGGGACTGGACCTCATGTCTGCCTGGGGGGTTACAAACTGGGATCCTGAGGTTTCGTCATGTAGTGGGTGCGGCATCACACTGTACCAGTCCATGGTCCCCAACTTGACATGACTTGAGTCCAACAGTGACTATGCCTGTGACTGCTCCATGATTATGTCATAATCAGGAGACTGAGCTCAGATTACATCAAGATTTTTTATTTTTCATTTATTTATTTTTTTGCCTGTTGATGTAATATTGAATCAATATGTCAACTGATCCAGGAGGTCCGTGCAGAGGTGGAAGAGGAACGGTGTAGCAGGGCAGTGGTTATGCGCCAGCAAGGAGATTGGATCAACTGGGATCATATAAGTGTCCAAAAGATCATATGGGCAGAACTTTGGAAATCAGAACCAGCGAGGCCGAAGTTTCTGATTCAGTTGGTGTATGATGTTCTTCCAAGCCAGACCAACCTGTATTGCTGGGGTCCAGCTGACACCCCGACATGACTTCTGCGCTGGGCAAGAGATTCTTTGGAGCACAACTTGAGCTGCTGTCTGAAAACCTTGAGAGAGGGAAGGTATAGGTGGCACCCTGACCAAATACAGAAGGCAGCAGCTGACACCATCTGCATTGGAGTTCAAGAGAGAAAGCAGTAGCTCCCAATATGGCACAACATTGCCTTTGTTGAGGGAGGGGAATAACCCAGGTGGAGCTCACAGCCCCAGGTGGGCTGCTAGCCTCAGTGTGGGACTGGCAGCTGAACGGTGACCTACGAAAGCAGTTGAAGCTTTTGGAACCCATCGCGAGGACAACGCTTACGTGTAGGCCAGATTTGAGGCCTCTTGTATAATACTGTGCGTAGAATTCACATTAAAGCGTGGTGTACGGACAACAAAACTGGGGATGTGGGTACACACAAAAAAATCCAGACATAAACTGTGCACACGTCAAGTTCCACGCACTTCCCCTTTATAAATTCCAACAGACTGATTTTCCTTGTATTCACTGGACAGATAAAGTCCAACAGGGATACTTTTGGTTCCAAGAGAGTTTGTAATATAAGTGCTTACGTTTTTTTAGTTTTACTCCCAGCAACCTAAATGGAAGTCAAGTGTTTAAAGTTAGTCTGGAATGAAACTTCTTGAGAAATTTCAGTAATAAAAATGAAAGTCTGTACCTTCTTTATAAGAGAAGGGGAGACGAAACACCGAGCCCTGTTAGTGGCTGATATATACAGGTGCAACTCAATAAATTAGAATATCATAGAAAAGTTAATTTAAGTAATTCAAAAAGTGAAACTCATATATGATATAGATTCATTACACACAGAGTGAGATATATCAAGTGTTTATTTCTTTTCATTTTGCTGATTATGGCTTACAGGTAATGAAAACTCAAACTTCAGTATCTCAGAAAATTAGAATATTACATAAGACCAATAAAAATGATTAATACAGAAATGTTGGCCTACTGAAAAGTCTGTCCACGTACGCACTCAATACTTGGTCGGGGCTCCTTTTGCATGAATTACTGCATCATGGAGGCGATCAGCCTGTGGCACTGCTGAGGTGTTATGGAAGCCCAGGATGCTTTGATCGCGGCCTTCAGCTCTTCTGCATTGTTGGCTCTGGTGTCTCATCTTCCTCTTGCTAGATTCTCTATGGGGTTTAGTTCAGGTGAGTTTGCTGGCCAATCAAACATAGTGACACCATGGTCATTAAACCAGGGATTAGTACTGTTGGCAGTGTGGGCAGGTGCCAAGTTCTGCTGGAAAATGAAATCAGCATCTCCATAAAGCTGGTCAGCAGAGGGATGCATGAAGTGCTCTAAAATTTCCTGGAAGACGGCTGTGCCGACATTGGACTTGATAAAACACAGTGGACCAACACCAGCAGATGACATGGCTCCCCAAATCATCACTGACTGGAGAAAGAGTGGAGAGGCACAGAATCCAAGGTGCTTGAGGTCCAGTGTGACATTTCTACAGAGTCTGGGACCTCAATTTCCAAATGAAATGCAAAGTCATCTAAAAAGATGTCTTTGGCCCACTGAGCTGTTAGAAGTCTAGTCCGTTTTCTCCTAAGCCCAGGTAAGATGCTTCTGATGATGTCTCTGGTTCAGGAGTGGCTGGACACCAGGAATGCTGTGACAGTTGTAGCCCACGTCCCTGATACACGTCTGTGTGTGGTGGCTCTTGAAGCACCAGCCGCAGTCCACTCCATAGGAATCTCCACTAAATTCTTCCCAATCTCAAGGCTGCTGTTCTCCCTGTTGCTTGTGCACCTTTTTCTGCTCTCACATTTTTTCCTTCCACTGAACTTTCCATTAATATGTTTGGACACAGCGCTCTATGAACAGCCAGCTGACCCTTTTGTAGCGGGTCTCAGTGACTGTCTTCTGGACAACTGTCAAGTCAGCCGTCTCATTGTGTGGCCTACTGAACCGACTGAGAGACCATTTCAAGGCTCAGGACACCACGGAGGAGCTTTGGGTTTATTAGGTGAGTGGAGTGGGACACCAGGAGTCGGCAATATAGAACCTTCACAATTTTCTAATTCTCCGATACTGGATTTTAGGTTTTCATTACCTGTAGGCCATAATCAGCAAAATGAAAAGAAATAAACACTGGAACTATATCACTGTAATAAATCTATATAATATATGAGTTTCACTTTTTGAATTGAATTACTGAAATAGATTAACTTTGTTATTCTAATTTATTGAGATGCACCTGTACAGTACACCCATTGTCCTTGGTACAAGGAAACATTTTTGTACATTGCTCCAGTTGCTGCCTGCATTATTTCTCTATTATAAAAGAAAATCTTATGAAACAAGATGTGATCTTTTGAAGAAAGACATTTTCCCGTCCCGCAAGAGAAAATTTAAAGCCTCGCGGGACAAGACTTTATGCCAAGAGATTTGGAAATGTCCCGCCCACATCTAAAACATTTATAGCCACGCACACGGTTCAATCATTTCTCATTTGTGTGATACACATGCAGAGCAGGTTAGAGATAATGAAAGTACTAAAATTTGAAACTCAAAAATGATAGTAAAGATAACATTTGTGCAAATAAGTTACTTGGTGAAATAACAGAACAGCAAAAAGATATTGAATAGTGTTTCTTCCCAATGAAGAGGTATATCCATGAGAATTTAGATTTGTTTGGTAAATGTGAAATCCGCATATGCGGTCATGCTTGGGTCACAGTTGCACAAATGGAGATTTTAGAGAATGTTATTCAGACACTTCAAGTCTCTTTCAGGATTGAATCAAGCTCTGGAGGTGGAGGGGAGAGTTCTCTCAATGAAAAAGAATAGAAAAATCTTCATTGGAGTGTGCCTTGGGAGTGGGACCCCAACAGGAACAGAGGATGTCTGGGGAAGATGAGAGAAGACCGTGAGAAGGACGGCTGCTGTACAGGCTTTTAAATGGTTGAAGTACCACCCGACATGCAGATCACAGCAGCTGATCAAGCAGAGAGATGGTTTTAAATGTTTCCCCATTGTATCACCATTTAAGAGGGGGTTCCAGAGGAGCAACCACATCACTTTGGCTTATGGGGGGGGGGGGGGGGGGGCGAAGAGAGAGAAAAGAGAGAAAGGAGAGAAGGGGGGGCTGAACACACCCCAACCACAAGCTGCTTTGTGGATACCTTGGCCAATAGTTCTGGGATCACAGCAGGGTCATGAAACAGACTGGCATCCTCCAGAGCAACCAACTCCGATTTTAGATTCTAACATTACCTCCTATTAATAACCAAACATGAATTGTAGCTTCCATCAATGGAGTCAAAGCCTTTTAAATTGGGGTGGACAAAACTCCAGCTACACAAATTCTCACCCTACATGGGTGTATATTAATGGCATTCATTTGAGTGACATCAAAAGTTAACTGTTAAGCAAGTCTATGCTGTCCATTTATTAAACTGGCATCTTGGCCCAATTAGATATTGTTATTGCAGCTCTTTTTTGGGCAGTAAGAAAAAAAAAAAAAAAAAAAGTCACAGTAGATACTAGGCCTGCTAATAAAATGAAGTCACTGTGCGAATGTTCTCTCTCAAACAAACCCCCCGCTTGTTCATTTGTTTCATCATTTAGTTCATTATTGGGCTCAAGTAGATGCAGTGTAACATCCAGGGTCATTTGCCAATTGCTTTTTAATTGGAGTCATTACAATAAAGATCAAAAGCATTTAAAGCTACAAAATACCTCGGGCAAGTTTTATTAGGCTGCTGTACCTTTCTGAAAGCAGACCATAAAAAAAAAAAAAATTGCAATTCCAGATGGAATAAAAACCTGCAGCCACAGGGAGGCCACACCAAGATAGCCAGCACCATTGTTAAAGAATATCTAATGGCATGATCTAGACCAGAGTTTCCAAACTCTGGCCTGGGGAATGGCTGAAGCTGTAGGTTTTTGTTCCAACTGGATTCCTAATAGCACGGAGCTCAAATAGCTGATTTTTTTATTCAACATCAAGAGCATAGCAGCACGAGTCCCCCCCCCCCAGACAGAAATTTGCTTTTGCTATGTAAATGCTAAACTGATGATTTTTGCCTTCTGTGCAGTTCCCTGCATTGTATCAGACAATTTAACAAGCAGATGACCCAGGCAAACACAGAATAATCAAAGGCTGCAACTACTTTAATCCATTTACTAAGTAGTGGGTCCAACTCTAAACACCTAGAAAAGTAGAATACTGTTCACACATTCCTAACACTGCTTGGTACATTAAGTTTAAGCAAATGTAACTTTCCTATTTCTATATTGCTCCGTTAACACCATTAGTCCAGGAGTCCAATTAAAAACCGAAGCTGGTTGGAACAAAAACCTGCAGCCACAGGGGTCCCCAGGAGTGAGGTTGGGAAACCCTGCTCTAGACCAAGACCCATGCAAGACTTCCCCCACCAGCTTTAACCTTTGGTTCAGAGACCAAGGCAAGGAATAGAAATCCCACTTTGCAGTAAAGGGCCTTAGTATTGGATACTATTGTTCCTCTCCAAGTGAATTTTAAAAATACTAGGCAAGCCCAGTCTGAAGACCTTTTGATTACAGCACAATGCCCAGATGGTCCCCTCCCTCAAGGAGGGTCAGTAACATGCTTGCAAGAGGATTATAGACCTCCCCCCTTAAATAAGGACAAAAGTTGCAATCATTAAAATTTATTGCTTGGTATTAACAATTCCATTTGCTTTTCTGTAGACAAGAAATAGTACAGCCACACATGAGACAGCCAGGACACCCACAACAGCTCCAAGGATGGAAGCTTGGAATCCTGCAGGAAGAATAGGAACTTGGATACTTTGACATACCAACAGCTGAAGTGGGTTTAAAGGAGCAGAGCTTATTTGTAGCTTCCATACAGGCCCTAAATGCAAGTTACCTGAATCAATTTCAGCTTGCTGGCCAGACAGTGACTGTGCAACAGAAGACAAAGGAGAAACCTGCTCCAGGAAGAGGGGTCCAACAGAAACGGTCTCCTCCCATCCAGCTGGGACACTCACTTCACCTGGAAAAACACAATTGCAGTTTGTGTATCCAAGGCTGGACACTGCAGAAGTCTGCCGTAGAGGTCACTTACCTGCTCTCCTGGGTCTGTACCTGGGGGCACCAGGGCCCCTCCTGAAGGGAGGGGGATTGGCACAGATTGTGTCACAGCAGCTACAGACAGCATTGTTCCCATCCACTGAGCTCCACCTGAAAGCACAGCCACCAATCAAAACCTGCCAGCTTATTAGCCAGACTGGGAGAAGGGCACACCTTTACACTTACTGGCTCAGTGCAGAGTTGTATGAACAATCCTTATTCAAGGAATCAACATTAGCAGATGCCAAGGTCACCTTCAGACGGCAGGTAATGAAGATCTGAAAGTAGACATGCGAGACTACAGTCACACCTGGGAGCTTTAATGGGATTCCTCCAGAGGAGATGGGAGGAAAGGACTTACTGAACTAGTAGTCAGGCCATAAAACCTGAAGGCATCTAGCTGGAACTGCAATACAGACTGGGCAACTCTGGGGGACACGAACTGGGAATTGGAGCCTGTCAGTTGGCTGTCCAAGAAACACCTGCAATACACAAGAGGGACCATAGTTCGACTAGATCTTAGTCTGGAAACAATGCTATGGCTCACACTCACCCATTATTCCCAATGAAAGTGTAGGCTGGGGCCGATGCATTGGACCCAGGAGTGGCCACACAGTTGTCCACAAAGACACGGAGGGGCACATGGTTAGAGTTGTCCACAGATGCTTGAAGGTTAATGAGGTCTCCTAGGAAGAAGGTGTTGGATGGACTTGGCCCACTCCAGTCACCTGTAGAGGAACATAAGGTTACAACCACAACTAGTAGTGCAGATGGAAGGTCTTTATATTTGGTGTACACCTACTGCTCATTATAACAAGTGAGAAGCCCAGAATATCCTCAGCAGAGATTGTGGAGGTGTAAGGAACCCAAGTGGGGTTTAAGGCATTGCTGCTGACATTGTGGAGCCTGTGGTGGGGAGAAGTTTGAAAGATTGATGCAGATGGCACAGATTTGAAGCAGGACAGACTTGTGCCTCAGGGCACAGAGTATAGCAATAATGTGTTGAGCTACAAGTGGAGTTGGTTCCATGTCATCTCACCTGTTGTATTGGCATTCAATCTGCACCACAGCTGGATTTGTTCTTACAATGGGAAGACCATCAATTGGAGAAGGATTGTAGTCAAGGGTGAAGGTGTACACTATCTCAGCACCCTGCATCTGAAAAGAGCCAACAATTTAGTTACCTCAATAGCTGTAAAAACAATCCAATGGAAGCAAAACTTCACACTACTCTGTAGAATCCATTTAGTCAATCTAGAAGGATACATCAGAGGAAAAGCAGCAAAACACTAACTTCTGGTTTTAGTTCAATCCAACATTGTCTGATACAAGATATTGTAGGTGGCTCTTTGGCCTGACAAGTCATCCTCTAAATCTGAAACCATCCATTTTATAAATCACCGAGTATTTTAAAGACAATCAGGTAGCCAAGAAATAGACCTGCCCTTAATATTTGTACCAATCAACATTCACACTAGATTAGTACATGTGAAATATTATGGATCACTATTAGTTACTTGGTCTCCTCAAAAGATCCGATTTCTCTCGTCACCATATTAACAATTTAAATTCTGCACAGCAACTAAAGTTTACCAGCTTGCATATTCTCAACTAAAACAAATGCAATGTTGGCAAATACCAACTAGTAAAGCCTTAAGGTGCCTGTCTAGCCAGGTACTCTGCTGGTCCCCATCCTGTGAGGGTTACCTAAATTTGTTTCTCACTCTTGTAAGGCAGAGGCCTTATAAACTTGTCCATTAGAGAACGAGTGAAATAGCTGGCCAAAGTCAGAACACTCATTCAAGGGGTTTGGCCAGCATTTTAAGATAAACTCATTAAGGGTGCTTCAGATTTTGCATCTCCCCATCCCATCACTTTACCACAGTGGTTACTGAACCACAGTATGTAGTTTAGCTAATGAGGCATTCACCCTAACCACAGCCACTTAATTATGGATTAAAATTCAGTCTACATTAAAACACTGAAGCGCAGCTGTAAAGTTTTCTGAAAGGCGAGTCTAGCAACTTAGTCAGTTCGTCTCGACCTCCACGCTCTAACCATGCCAGCACACGTGCCCACACAGGTCGGAGCACAAAATGCAGGCCTTATTGTCCAAGTCTCATTTCCTTCCTCTGCAATACCAGCAACTGCGGGCAGGCAGTTCGCTACGAAGCTCTGTTTCTCACACGAGGAACACACTGGGGACCAAGATTGTTAACGCGTGCCTGATCAAAATCAACTTTAGGGCAAAAACAATTAAAACCAAGGCCAAGCCACATACCACTAAAGCGTTCAGTAGCTTACCTTGAGACACTAGAGATTAGTGAAAGGAAAGCGCACTGAAGCAACTCACCTCCACGGTGCTCCCACAGCCCTGCAGAGGGGCTTCAATCACAAAGGGCTGAGCACCGACCGGGCTGGTGACTCCACATCCACCCATGGAAAGATCAGAAGGCTGGACCGGCTTTTGGATGCCCAGCAAGTCCGGACTGATGGTGACGATCACCTCACTGTCGGTGCACTGAGCGGTTACGGTCTGCGAAGCGCCAGCTCGCGGCTCAAAATATTCCACGACCGCGGGCTGCTGGTGCTTTGCCATAACCTTCCGTCCTTTGAAACGGGGCTGAGCAAAAGCATCGCAGAAGAAAAAGAGCAGCAACACTACGGCTATCTGACCCTTACACCGCATTTTGAAATAATAAATGGAGGAAATCAGCAAAGTGCAGTAAAGGTAGACGCGCCGCACAGCCTTTATATACACGAATGAAGGCGTTCAGCTGATTAAAGTTAATGACACGCGCGGAGAAAAAGATCGCCAATCAGTCACCAATCATTTGAAATAAACAAGAAGCGTGAAATACTGAGGTGAATTACGTCAAGAAGATAATAAAATTAGAATCACAAATTAAAACAAACACCACAGCGAACCTTCATCTGAAGCAGTAACTTGACTGTTCTTGTGAAGAACGTGAGGCCAGCAATTCGCGTTTTAAACTCTATTTAATAAAAGCCAAAATTACTTGCTTTGCGAAAACGAAGAACAAACACTCCTAAATTCTAAATGTTAAGGGTGATGTCTTGAAGGAATTTCATTTTGGGGATTTGAGGGAGCTTTGCAAACTAACATGGAAGACTTCTAAATAATTGACAAATGTAATTAAGTTTAACATAGTCAAGTGTTTCTGTGGATATGAATGGGGAGCTAAAGTCATGATTATATATTTATGTAGCTTTGATTTAATCTAATTTTGTTTATGGATTAAGGTTTTGCATCAAATTCATTTTTAAAACGTTTGAGGTTATGCAGACAAAAGGGCGCAGGAATTGTGGTGAAATCAAATCATCTCCAGCCTTACAAAGTGGATACAGGACAATCATCCTTCCATTTCCATTGAATTTATGTTTTATTGGATAAGCATAACAGGTCATGAAGTAAATCACCTTGTAAAAAATCGGCAGTGGTCTCCCCTACACTTTCTCGTACTCAGATATGGGGATGGATATTTGAAGTAAACTGCAAGACAATGATTATAATTTTACATTATGCACATTAAAGAACCATCAACAACCAATCAAATCAAATTAATAATACATTGAACAATTATTATAAAAGTAAAGTTGAATCAATTGGACTCGGCAGCTGCCTGAATTAAAAAAAATTGAGTATGTGTTCAGGTAAAGTATACTTCCAGTTAATGGAAATAGACCAAAAGTTGATAGAAATCTACGTTTTGTACCTAATACTTGCATGCAATTTTTGGTTGATCTAAGTGAAAGCGTACTCAAGATATAGTGTTTATATATATATATATACACACACACACACACACACACACACACACTGTTGGATGATTCCAGTACTTTCCCTATACTTCATATACGAGAAACTAAACAGTTAGTGGAAGGCAACTGGGAGCACCACAAGACAATCAGGCCCAGTTTTGGGTGGATTGGTTCAAACAATGCAGAGACCATGGTAAATATCATTTTGAGTCCAACAGTGACTGTGCCTGTAACTGCTCCATGGTCATGTTATAATCTGGAGACTGAGCTCAGATTACATCAAGATTATAAGATCCTCATTGTTGGGGACCCGAGTGGCTGGACCAGGCCAAGGGGTTGCCCATGTAACACCTGGCTGTGGCAGATAGAGGGTCAATTCCGGAGGGTGGGACTGGACCTCATGTCTGCCTGGGGGGTTGCAAACTGGGATCCTGAGGTTTCGTCATGTAGTGGGTGCGGCATCACACTGTACCAGTCCATGGTCCCCAACTTGACATGACTTGAGTCCAACAGTGACTATGCCTGTGACTGCTCCATGATTATGTCATAATCAGGAGACTGAGCTCAGATTACATCAAGATTTTTTATTTTTCATTTATTTATTTTTTTGCCTGTTGATGTAATATTGAATCAATATGTCAACTGATCCAGGAGGAGATCCTTGCAGAGGTGGAAGAGCAATGGTGTAGCAGGGTAGTGGTTATGCGCCAGCAAGGAGATTGGATCAACTGGGATCATATAAGTGCCCAAAAGATCACATGGGTAGAACTTTGGAAATCAGAACCAGCGAGGCCGAAGTTTCTGATACAGTCGGTGTATGATGTTCTTCCAAGCCTGACCAACCTGTATTGCTGGGGTCCAGCTGACACCCCGACATGACGTCTGCGCTGGGCAAGAGGTTCTTTGGAGCACAACTTGAGCTGCTGTCTGAAAACCTTGAGAGAGGGAAGGTATAGGTGGCACCCTGACCAAGTGCAGAAGGCAGCAGCTAACACCATCTGCACTGGAGTTGAAGGTAGAAAGCAGAAGCTCCCAATATGGCACAACATTGCATTTGTTGAGGGAAGGGAATAACCCAGGTGGAGCTCAAGGCCTCAGGTGGTCTGCTAGCCTCAGTGCAGGACTGGCAGCTGAATGGTGACCTAGGAAAGCAGTTGAAGTTTCTGGAACCCATCATGAGGTTGACGCTTATGTGTAGGCCAGATTTGAGGCCTCTTGTATAATACTGTGCGTAGAATTCACATTAAAGCGTGATGTACGGACAACATAACTGTAAATGTACGTACACACAAAAAATTCCAGATGCAAACTGTGTGTATGTCATGTTCCACGCACTTCCCCTTTATAAATCCCAAAGAACGTGAAATTTAACGCATGTGCATGTGCCAACAGCCCCACCCCAACTCCTACAAGAATTTCACAACTTTTTTTATGTAAAAACAATATACTCTAAATATCCCCTTCCATTCAATGTTTTGTTAAAAGACAATGACAAAAGCACGTGGAAAAAAGATGAATTTCAGGGAATGCAAAGTGGAGGTAAGGAAAACGTACTCTTTACTGGCTTAGGGGTATAATCAAGAAAAGGATAATGATGAAGTGATACAGCGTGGCGGAGACACTCAAAAGTTCAAGTTCAGAAAGTCGCATGCAGTGGCCGAAATAAAAATGAAGTAATCAGATATACAAAGTCAAAGTGAAAACGCAAATCACAGCCTACCGTCTGTTTAATGTTTATCCTTTTTCATACAATATTACAAATATTGACCCCCCTGCCGAGGACGCGACTCCATGCGGTGATGGTACTGCTGTACCCCGCATATCTTCAGGCGCTGGCTGTGCACACACACCTCTGCTCGGAAACCGCTAGGCGACCATTTGGCTGTGTGCTGACGGAAGCTGTTCTGCTGAAAACATGTTATTCTATTACAAAGAGCTCCATGTATGGGAAATTAAATCATCCTGTATTAGTTGCATGGAGAGGGGTACATGAGGCTTCATTCAAAGTGCGGAGAGATCTTGAGACTTCATAGTAGAATGAAAACACCGCCCAACATCAGAGCGACGGAAACAGAGATTGTTCCCTTGCACTCCGCAACGGCTCTAGTGTGTCGCGCCTTTATCGACTGTATGGTGGTAAAGCAAAAATGAAGTGGAGGAAAGAAATAACTGCTTGGATTCATGCGATGATTGGGGAATCTTTGTTACACTAAATTTAAATATATAATTATGGTTTTATTGTTATTGACATTAGGAGACCCGAGTTCGCTTCCCGGGTCCTCCCTGCGTGGAGTTTGCATGTTCTCCTTGTGTCTGCGTGGGTTTCCTCTTTGTTTTGTCTTGGTAGTGTAATATATATTGCTCTACTTTCCCCTATTGTATTATTAATATGTAGCCTTAGAATGCCTAATCTCACAGACTTACCACTGTTTATAAGGTATTATTGTATATACAGTGGTGTGAAAAACTATTTGCCCCCTTCCTGATTTCTTATTCTTTTGCATGTTTGTCACACAAAATGTTTCTGATCATCAAACACATTTAACCATTAGTCAAATATAACACAAGTAAACACAAAATGCAGTTTTTAAATGATGGTGTTTATTATTTAGGGAGAAAAAAAATCCAAACCTACATGGCCATGTGTGAAAAAGTAATTGCCCCCTTGTTAAAAAATAACCTAACTGTGGTGTATCACACCTGAGTTCAATTTCCGTAGCCACCCCCAGGCCTGATTACTGCCACACCTGTTTCAATCAAGAAATCACTTAAATAGGAGCTGCCTGACACAGAGAATTAGACCAAAAGCACCTCAAAAGATAGACATCATGCCAAGATCCAAAGAAATTCAGGAACAAATGAGAACAGAAGTAATTGAGATCTATCAGTCTGGTAAAGGTTATAAAGCCATTTCTAAAGCTTTGGGACTCCAGTGAACCACAGTGAGAGCCATTATCCACAAATGGCAAAAACATGGAACAGTGGTGAACCTTCCCAGGAGTGGCCGGCCGACCAAAATTACCCCAAGAGCGCAAAGACGACTTATCCGAGAGGTCACAAAAGACCCCAGGACAACGTCTAAAGAACTGCAGGCCTCATTTGCCTCAATTAAGGTCAGTGTTCACGACTCCACCATAAGAAAGAGACTGGGCAAAAACGGCCTGCATGGCAGATTTCCAAGACGCAAACCACTGTTAAGCAAAAAGAACATTAGGGCTCGTCTCAATTTTGCTAAGAAACATCTCAATGATTGCCAAGACTTTTGGGAAAATACCTTGTGGACTGATGAGTCAAAAGTTGAACTTTTTGGAAGGCAAATATCCCGTTACATCTGGCGTAAAAGGAACACAGCATTTCAGAAAAAGAACATCATACCAACAGTAAAATATGGTGGTGGTAGTGTGATGGTCTGGGGTTGTTTTGCTGCTTCAGGACCTGGAAGGCTTGCTGTGATAGATGGAACCATGAATTCTACTGTCTACCAAAAAATCCTGAAGGAGAATGTCCGGCCATCTGTTCATCAATTCAAGCTGAAGCGATCTTGGGTGCTGCAACAGGACAGTGACCCAAAACACACCAGCAAATCCACCTCTGAATGGCTGAAGAAAAACAAAATGAAGACTTTGGAGTGGCCTAGTCAAAGTCCTGACCTGAATCCAATTGAGATGCTATGGCATGACCTTAAAAACGCGGTTCATGCTAGAAAACCCTCAAATAAAGCTGAATTACAACAATTTTGCAAAGATGAGTGGGCCAAAATTCCTCCAGAGCGCTGTAAAAGACTCATTGCAAGTTATCGCAAACGCTTGATTGCAGTTATTGCTGCTAAGGGTGGCCAAACCAGTTATTAGGTTCAGGGTGCAATTACTTTTTCACACAGGGCCATGTAGGTTTGGATTTTTTTTTCTCCCTAAATAATAAAAACCATCATTTAAAAACTGCATTTTGTGTTTACTTGTGTTATATTTGACTAATGGTTAAATGTGTTTGATGATCAGAAACATTTTGTGTGACAAACATGGAAAAGAATAAGAAATCAGGAAGGGGGCAAATAGTTTTTCACACCACTGTAACTTATCCCCACCTTCCCTTCTATATCTACTGTATAACCTCAGGGAATTAGATGTAGTAAACAGACAAGCAGAAGTTAAGTTACACATAAAATAATGTATTACTGATAATATTCATAAATAATAACAAAATGCAAAGTACATTTGAATATTGGCAACCATACAACGTGATTAAATGGTGATATGTAGTTCAGGCGGCACACAGACTTCTAGTTACTTAAATGTCTCTAGTTAAGGCATCATTGGTGCTCAGCTTTCAGCCACATGTCTGTTCAAAATGGCTGCTGAGCTGTGCTCTTCATTGTGTTGTCTTCATCATCACAAATTAGCAAGAGAGATGCTTCTTTCAGATGTTGGTTAGTAAGAGAGAGATTGTGAGGTTAAACACGTACATTTATAGATGTTCTGTCCAACCCCTAGAGCCAATAGGACATCATGGTACTTAAAGGCCTCTGAGACAAGCCAATTCCAAACAGCCATACCTCAGACCAATGGGGGAATAGAACATCTTAACACCTTCCTCTAAACCATATGTTAAAGTACACCTTAGCCTATGTGCAGGGGGCAGAAATGACTTTAGCAAAGAAACACTCGGCAAACTGGTTTAAGACAAATTTCAAACAGACCCATTCCTAATTTGGTAAACACTACATAACATTGCTTTGCCTAAATTACAAATAAAGACATACAAAATATTTATCAAGTTATATGTAAAATCTCACATCAAAACACTCTGGGTACTCTGGTTTCCTCCCATAGTCCAAACACATGCAGGTTAGGTGCATTGGTGATTCTAAATTATCCCTAGTGTGTGCTTGGTGTGTGTGTGTGCCCTGCGGTGGGCTGGCGCCCTGCTTGGGGTTTGTTTCCTGCCTTGCGCCCTGTGTTGGCTGGGATTGACTCCAGTAGACCCCCGTGACCCTGTAATTAGGATATAGCGGGTTGGATAATGGATGGATGTTATTGACATGTGGCAGATGTTTAAATTTGTTTTGATTCAGTATGTACACATGTCTCTTATATGTATGTATATATCTCTTCGTATGTAGATCACATATATATAGATCACATATATCACATATCTCTTCATATGTATGTATATATTCTCTTTCCAATATTATATGCATATTATTCGGTAGGGAGGCGGCACGGTGGTGCAGTGGTAGCGCTGTGGACTCGCAGTAAGTTTTGCTTCCTGGGTTCTCCCTGCGTGGAGTTTGCATGTTCTCCCTGTGTCTGTGTGGGTTTCCTCCCACAGTCCAAAGACATGCAGGTTAGGTGCATTGGCGATTCTAAATTGTCTCTAGTGTGTGGGTGTGTGTGTGTGTGCCCTGCGGTGGGCTGGCGCCCTGCTCAGGATTTGTTCCTGCCTTGTGCCCTGTGCTGGCTGGGATTGGCTCCAGCAGACCCCCGTGACTCTTTGTTAGGATATAGCAAGTTGGATACTGACTGACTGACTATTCTGTAGGCAATTAGGACCCCTGAGTTACATATTTTTTCCGGTTTAATTTGAGGAAAATATTTTCTTTTTTCCGTTAATTTTTCTTTATGTCTTTATCACATTTGCTCTATTAATTTCAGGTGTATTCGTGATTCAACAAAAAGAAAAGCATTGTTTTTTGTATTGTAAGAAATTTAATGCTGATTTTTTTTTTTTTGTTTTGTTTTTTCAAGAAACTTTTCTTCAGATTTTCAATTTTGGAAGAATCAGTGGGTTGACAAGATTTGGTTGTCATTTGGCAGCAAGCATTCTGCAGGTGTTGCAATATTAAAAGGTTTGTTTAAAGGTAAAATTATTTGTTAATAAAATTTCATTATTTAGGTAGATGGATAATAATTGTAATTGTGGTGGATATTGAAGGATAAACTGCGTTATTGGGAAATATTTATGCCTCAAATATCAATCCATCAATATAATCAAATGTTTCTGAAGATTAAAGAAGAAGTTAAAAAGATGAAGGAAAAGTTTCAAGATTGTGAAATTATTATGGGGGGGGGGGGGGGTAACTCAGTTTTCGATATTACAATAGACAGATCTACAAGACACTCCCCTTCTGACTTGACGTTGTCAAAATTTGGGACTTATTGATATATGGAGAAATAAGTTATGTGGTGTAACAGGTCTAAATAATCCAGAATTGATGACTGGGCTTTTTTCCAAAATGCTATTTCTTTGACCTTCCTTTAAAAGTCGTCAATTGTAAATATCCTATTATTAAACTTCTAATAGGCCTTTCCCATTGTTATATATTATTTCTTTCTCAGATTAACAGAAAGATTGATTGTTTTGTGATCAGTTAGCTCTGATGGCTCAACAGAAGCATTATTCACTTGGTCTGTGTTTGAAATGAACCAAAAATCAAAGTCATGCATCCAAAACTTGGAACTTATGAAATATACGTTCAGCTGCAGTAAAATGTAGTAAAGAAGTTGCAAAAATTAATAGAATTAAAGAAGAAGAGATTATTAAGACAATTTGTGACTGAACTGATAATTCCAATGTCAATCAAACAGCTGCAGGTCAATTAGCTATACATTGCAAATTGAATTGGATCAATTATACACCGAAAAAGCAAAAGGAGCTTTTTTCAGATTTAGGAGAAGATGGTTAGAAGAAGGTGAAAAAAAAAAACTCAAAATATTTTTATAATTTGGAAAAAAATAATGAAGAATATGGATCTGTTAAATTGGCTCCAGCAGACCCCTGTGACCCTGTGTTAGGATTCAGCGAGTTAGATAATGGATGGATGGATGGATCTGTTGAAACACCTTAAAATAAATGGATGTGTGACGCATGATCCTATAGTAATTTCAAAATTCATATCTGAATTTTATGGCAGGTTATACACTAGGAATGCATGTTCTAAATATAGGATTTTATTAAAATCCTTAAAAAAATATATAAAATCCATAGATAATGAATTTAAGGCAATCTGTGAAAAACATAAAGCTATTCTTGAAATGAATGAAGTGATAATGAAACCTAAAGCTAATAAATCTCCTGGAAATGTTGGCCTTACTGCTGAATTTTATAAGACCTTTCAAAATGATTTGGCAGAATTTCTTCTTTTATTCTTTAAGGAATCGATTGAGAAAGAAATCTTAGCAAATTCAATGACTCAGGGCTTGATAACTGTAATCCCAAAACCAAATAAAGACCCCTTATTGATTGACAATTGGTTAACCAATCACTTTGATTAATAATGATGGAAAGATCCTTGAATCAGTTTTTCCAGAAAGACTGAAAACAAACTTTGACTCAGTGATTGAGGAATCCCAGTCAGGCTTTATAAAAGGAGGACGTGTAGGCAGCAATGATCGATTAGTGCTGCATCTTATGGAATACAGTGGCCTTATCCACCTTATTTTATTTTTGGAGTTTTAAAAAGCCTTTGATACAATTGAACATTCTTTTATTTTTGAGGTTATCAATTTGTTTGGGTTTGGGGAATCGTTTCAAAAAGGAATACGAACATCTCTATATATAAAAAATCCAAAGAACTAAGGAATTTATGTGAGATGAAAGTAAAGCCTATAAAACTAGTGATAAGAATGCCTACAGACAGGCCAGAAATAGGGTTAACAATGCAATCATCTCTCAAGTGCTGCCTTCGGTAATATCACAAGATCAAACTGGATTTATTAAAGGCCAACACTTAGCTTCCAGTCTTCAACGCCTGTTTAATGTAATACATTTACTCACAAAGTCAAACACCCCAGAGATGATATTATCATTGAATACAGAAAACGCATTTGATATGATTGAATGGAACTACCTTTTCGGTACATTGGAGAAATTTGGGTTTGGCCCAAACGTTTGTGTATGGATCAAACAACTGTATACCAGTCCAGAAGCTTCAGTTTGTATCAACAACATTAATTCAGAATATTTTAAACTAGAACGTGGTACCAGACAAGGTTGCCCCTTGTCACCACTGCTTTTAGCAATCACCACTGAGCCACTGGCAGTTCACTGTCAAAATGCTTATCAGATAAAGGGGATTATAAGAGAAGGACTTGAACAGAAAATTTCTCTATATGCAGATGATATGGTACTGTATATATCAGACCCACAAAATACTGTGCCTGCAGTCCTAACAGCATTTACAGAATTTCAAAAGATCTCTGGTCTCAGAATTAATTTGAATAAAAGTGTGCTCTTTCCAGTGAATTCTCAAGCATACAATATTAGACTGGGCACCTTCTCTTTTATTATTGCAGATCAGTTTAAATACCTAGGGGTAAATATCACAAGTAAACATAAAGCTCTTTATCAACAAAATTTTGCCGTCTGTATGGAAAAAATTAAGCAAGACTTGCGTAGATGGTCAACCCTTCATCTCACTTTAGCAGGTAGAATTAACGTTGTTAAGATGAATATCCTCCCTAAGCTTCTCTTTTTATTCCAAAACATTCCAATATACAACAATAAATCATTTTAAGAAATTAGATTCAACCATAACCTCATTTATTTGGAATTCGAAATATCCACGTATCCAGAGAGCGACCCCACAAAGACCTAAGGCAGAAGGTGGCATGGCTCTACCTAAATTTCAGTTTTATTACTGGGTAGCAAACATACAAGCCGTAAAAACCCTGGACACAAATAGATGAACATACACAGGCTTGATCCGCAATAGAAATAAAATCCTGCAGTACTTCTTTATATTCCCTGCTTTGTGCCCTAAAACCCAATTGCGCTTCACTCACTCAGAATATGGAACCAATGTAGGAAGCACTTTAAGATAGAGAAGCTTTTATTTGTGGCACCTCTGCATGAGAACCACCTTTTTTCCACCATCTCAAACATATGCAGTTTTTAATATCTGGAAAACATTTGGGATTAAATCACTTAGAGATCTGTACATAGACAACGTCTTTGCATCCTACGAACAATTACATTCTAAATTTAACTTTCCAGCAACACATTTCTTTCACTATCTTCAATTTAGAAACTTTGTTAAACAGAACCTGCCCAATTTTCCTCACCTCCCACCTCCCTCTATACTGGAAAAAAATACTGATCAGTCTTGAGGACTCAGACAACCTTTCTATAATTTATAAAACCATTTTACAGTCCCTCCTTTTCAAAGATCCCAGAGTACAACGGGAAAAGGACCACTCACTCAACATCTCAGAAAAGGAGTAGAAGGCAGCAATGCAGAGAATTCACTCGAGCTCCATATGTGCAAAGCATACAATTATTCAACTCAAAATGATATATCGAGCACATCTGTTTTGTTTAAAATTCTCCAAAATGTTTCCATTGCAAAATCAAACCTGCGAACGTTGCAATCGAGTTCCAGCCTCACTGGGTCACATGTTTTGGGCCTGCACCAAACTAACATAATTCTGGACCAAAATCTTTAAATGCCTATCAGACAGCCTTGGTGTCACAATCCCTCCTAATCCACTAACAGCTGTGTTTGGTGGGCTCACAGAGGGGCTTAAAGTGGAGAAGGACAAACAAACTGTGATCGCCTTCACTACACTATTTTGCTCAACTGGAAGATTCCTAACTCTGCTTTGTTAAGTCAGCAGGTAACTGATGTTATTTACTGTTTGAAATTGGAAAAAAATCAAATTCTCTCTTAGAGGATCTGTGCAGAACTTTTTCAAAACCTGGCAGGATCTGATCAGTAACATTTTAGAATAAGCTCTTAAAGCACCGAGGAAGCACATTCTCTCCCCTTTTCTTTTTCTTCTCCATTTATCTTTATTCACTTATTAATTCATTGATTTACTCATTTTTACTAGCTTTAAGTTTTATTCTGCCGGCCATGCTCTCTTTCTCAGGGGTGTGGGTTGATTTGTTTTCGATCCTATCTCTCTATCATAAAAAAGAAACCTTGGGTCGAAACGTGATCTTCTTGGAAGACACTTGAAAGTCCCGCAAGAGAAGGTAGTGAGACAAAAGGACAGCTGCTGCACAGGCTTTTAAATGATTGACGTGCAGGGCGACAAGCAGATCACGCAGCTCAGCAGCAGCAAGCCAGCAGCTGATCCGTCCACATCTCCTTAGCATGCGTTTCAAAACGGCCGCCCCCCCCCTTCACAACACGAGCGTCAGAGACGCAAAGTGGCTGGCGGGGGGTGGGGTGGTGAGCTGAACGTACGCTGGGGTGGGCAAGCGAAGCAAGCGGGGGGCAAAGACCCCTAGTTTTTGTAAAAATTGATCTATTTGTATGGAATGTTGTGTGATTTTAATAAAATCAATAAAATAGACAAATAAATAAATAAATAAAATCCAACGTCTGTCTGTCTGTGTGTCCGCTTTTCACGAGAGAACAACTTAACAGATTCAGATTGGGTTTTTTTCTTTAATTTGCTTTAACATTCTGGTTGGTTTTGTGACATCTATCATCGCACTAAGTATCACAGTTCACTTGCAGTACTGATTTATTTGTGCCAATCCGAGAGAGGTGCAGCGGGGCGAGAGGAGGAGGTCAGGGCTCTCCTCACTCACTCGCCAGACTCGGGGCGTGTACCTTAGCGAATGAGAGAGCTACTTACCGGATTTAGATTGGGCTCTTTTTCTAGAATTTGCTTGAACATTTCAGTTGATTTTGCTACTTCTCTAATCGGGTTAAGAATCATAGTTCACTTGGAGGACCGATATATTCAAACTAATCTGAGACAGAGACTGCAAGTTGAATGGAGGGGGAAGAGTGAAGTCAGGAGTAGGGAGCCACACTGTCCTAGATAGATAGATAGATAGATAGATAGATAGATAGATAGATAGATAGATAGATAGATAGATAGATAGATAGATAGATAGATAGATAGATAGATAGATAGATAGATAGATAGATAGATAGATAGATAGATAGATAGATAGATAGATAGATACTTTATTAATCCCAAGGGGAAATTCACATACTCCAGCAGCAGCATACTGATACAAAACAATATTAAATTAAAGATTGATAACAATGCAGGTAAAAAATAGACAATATCTTTGTATAATGTTAACGTTTACCCCCCCGGGTGGAATTGAAGAGTCGCATAGTTTGGGGAGGAACGATCTTCTCAGTCTATCAGTGGAGCAGGACAGTGACAGCAGTCTGTCGCTGAAGCTGCTCCTCTGTCTGGAGATGACACTGTTTAGTGGATGCAGTGAATTCTCCATAATTGACAGGAGCCTGCTGAGCGCCCTTCGCTCTGCCACAGATGTCAAACTGTCCAAGTCCGTGCCAACAATAGAGCCTGCCTTCCTCACCAGTTTGTCCAGGAGTGAGGCGTCTTTCTTCTTAATGCTGCCTCCCCAGCACACCACCGCGTAGAAGAGGGCGCTCGCCACAACTGTCTGATAGAACATCTTATTGCATAGTAATAATAATTATATTATTATTCCTGTTTCACGTCTATGCAGGCAGAGCCGCGGGGGATGGCTAGCTATATAATAAACGTAATAGTTCAGTTAAATGAGCTCATGGGACTTCCTGTAGATTTAATATTAGCAGAGGAATTCAGCGGGGATGTCCCATTAGCCCAATTTTGTTCTGCCTACTCATATTAAAAGAGATCATTTTCAGCGTTTTCAAATACAGGATAGGGAAATTAAATGTTTCCAGTTAGCCAATGATACAGCACTTTAAGGAATCAAACAGAAATTGTAAAGCAATTGAAGGTTTAAAGTTATTTTCTACTGTATCCGGTCTTTCTTTAAACATCAGTAAGTCTGAATTAAAAGCTCTGGGGAAATGTGATACATTATCCATTTGTAATATTCCTGTTAAACATATAATTAATTACCTTGATATTACAATTTCTAAAGATTCAAATGATCTAAATGTTTCTCCTAAGTATTATACAAAGTTTTGAGAAAAGACTTGATTCTTGTTTGCTGTTTAAGGCAGCTGAGACAGGATGCAAGCAGACTACGCCAGGCTGCCAGCAGGAAGCCATGTTTAGTTTACTGAGTGGAAAAGGAAGCTGCCATCAGTCTCAGTGCTGATAAAGGAAGGGACTGAAAATGGCAAAGCAAACATGCGATGCTGGAAATGAATGCTCTACCTACTGGACAATTGTATGTGTTTTTGCTGACCATGCTTACTTATAACTTGGTAAGACTTGGTGTGCCCTCTGTCCGGCAGCCAATGACGATAACAAACTTGATGTAAGTAATCTACTTTTTTGTATAATAAAATTTCACAACTAACAGAAAAGTGCAGTGCATCTTGTTACCGTGTCCAGTGCTCCCTCTTTGAAGAGAATGAATGGCTTCCTGCCTCTTCTCTCTTAGAGCGTTTGGGTCACCCAGCGGGTGATGGTCATTACTACGACATGTTGTCTATCATTACATCTCTCTCGACTGTTTTGCACACTAATATCCTTTCCCTTCCTCAGATTGATTTCTTGCTGGTCTTCTTGTCTCTCCTGCACTTTTCTATCTGTTTTGTTGAGACACAATAAGCTGAAAAGATATTTTTAACTTTTTACTGGAAGTCTGATGTTTCTGTCTCTCTTTTGCATCTTGGCAAGTTTAATTTTTCAACCTTACTCTCCTAGAACTTACAGCGACGGTGATCAATGGGTCATCCACTTCATACGAGTATACTACAAAATGGTGAGCTGTAGTGGAGATTCTGACAGTTTTTGCTGTCCCTCTTCTCTTCCTGCTTCTTCAATCCTGGCTTGGTGGGGTCTGACATTTTTGCTCAGGCTGTTTTATTGTAACCTTTTTAAAAAGGCAAATTTTGTGTGGTGGGTGTGGAGTTGTAGCTTTACTGTTTCTTACTGCATTTATAAGTGTTTGCTTTTGATTGCTTATTTTTGAGAAAACTGTTGGTGTCATTATTTCTTTTCTCATTAATGAAGAATGCCCAATGGAGTCTAATGGCAGACCTCCAGAGCTCCGCTTCATTGAGGAGGTTGTTGCTTTGTATTATTTGTCAGTGATGTTATGTGATACCCCTGTATACACTGATTAATAGTAGGGTTGGGTGGGATTATCGGACTCAAATAATGACAGATGTAGAATAAACCAAGTGACACGAATGTGCAATTCAATTTTTGGCTGTTTAGCAGAGCTCTTGAATCACAGAGTTCTGGAGGTCTGCAGCTAGACCCTTCTCCAAAGAGGTAAAAAAGATGTGAGACCTCCAATCCAGAACCAAGAGGCAGGACAAACTCCCTGCTATCCAGCCCAGAGAAGGTTCACTCCCAGGAAGCCTGACCGACTACTCCACCAGCTGGATTGGGCCTATATTTGTCCAGATAAGGTTGAGGCTTCAAAAGTCACACAATAATGGTAAAGACCTAAGAAGATATTCAAAATGCCCCACAAGTGAGGGGATTACCATCAACCCCTGGCATGTGTAAGAATGGGGAACAAAAATAATCTTTAAAAAAGAATTAATTGATAAAATGGAAAAATAACAAAATACTCAAAAATATAACTAGCCAAAAAAGATTTGATTAAAAAGCAATCAATTGTGGCCAAGTCCCAGTACAAAATCCAAAGATGGGCAAAATTTCCAGCAAACCAAAAAAACTGAAACAAAGGCAATACTTATAAAACACAACTCTCCCCTACTGAAGTGATTTCAAATGAACCACGAGGAACTCTCTTTCACAGCCTGCCTTTAAAAGTTGAGAGTGGTTCCCTGTGGTGAGCTAATGGTGGTCCTGTCTCTTGAGGGTCCACCCACAAAACACAAACAGCATCAGAGAACAAAATTACCTACAAAGAAACTAAATACTCTCTCTCTGTATATAAGGTAATGAAACATTAACCATCCAGCATCAGGCCTTCATGTCCGGACGTTATGTCACCCGGCATCTGATGAACAGAAGAAATAACAGAGGATGGTTTATGGATGAAGCAGTGGTTACCCTCCTGGAGTTTGTTGTTTGGGGATGCAAAGCCCACCCCTAAAATAAAATAAATATCATTCTCCGACCCTTCACTCCTTATATGCCTCACTCTTGAACTCTGAATCCTCGTCTCTGTTTCTCTCCATACACCTTCTCTGTTTCTTTTTTGCTGTCTCTTCCTTCTTTCCTTTAATGCCCTTCCTTTCACTCCTCTTCTTCCTTCTGTTTCAGTCCTCTGGTTGTGCATCTCCTTCTCCATTCTGCAATAATTAAGCAGCCAAAGTATAGTTTTTAAAAGATGTGTGCACCCCCCCCCCCCCCCTTAAACCCTTAAGTCTAATTGCAAGACGTCACAATATGCTGACCTTGTAACATAATTTAATTGTACAAAAGATAAAACCACTCTTCAACATTTCTATCTTTAAGTGTGTAAATTATTCAAGAATACTTAAAGATTTAATGCTTCAGAATAGATGGAACATTCTCAAAATGTGGAGAAAGTAGCTTGCTTGGGGGTGTGGATTTGACTGAAGTATTGGCAACCACAAAAGTGACACGAGTGTGGATGCCTCCCTGCTTAAAAAAACGTCGCGTGCCCAGCTAACTGGCTGAACTCAATAATAGTACCAGGAGACTTACGGTAGGAGAGCTCTGCACATGCGCACAACACACAAGGGGCAGCAGTCTGCTGGGCTACTCAGGCATTACTAAATTGCGCATTAACTGACATCGGTGCGTCCGTGGAATCATCGATCTGCTATAACGTCTGCATGTTGTTAGGGACACATAATATATTAAACAAACTTGATCGCTATGCGACTTTGTCACACAGATATAAAAAGGTTCTTCAGACTTCGGCAGTGTATAAGAATATATTTTAACATAGGTAGGTATCTTTAGGCCACTCCATGCTTCTGTGTATTGCAGTTACGGGGATGCTGACAACCCTTTGGCTTTATAAAGTATGGTTATACAAGAGAATATTTAGCATATAGCTGATAACATGATATTCTGTTACAAATAGGTCCATATATGGAACATTAAATCATCATGTATTAGGTTACGTGGAGAGAGGTAAGTGATGCTTCATTCCAAGTGCGGAGACCTTAAGATTTTATGCTAGAATGAACTCATCTTACTTAGAGAAATTAAACAAAATGCAATATAACTGACAAGCTTTACACATAAAAATGTTGTATAAAAATGTTCCGATACAGCGTGAACCTCTACCGAACGAGCCGTCACCATCGTACTCCATATCTTAATACGTGTGGTCATTTATTATCTTCTATTTACTATTTATCCACATTTCTTCCCAGCTTTGTATGTTTCCGCTTGGGAAAGTTGCATGAAGAAGGGGGTCCGAGTTGCCTCGAAAGCTCGCGTATTGTAATCTTTTTAGTTAGCCAGTAAAAGGTGTCATTTTGCTTGACTTCTGTAAAAAAAAAAATAATAACGAGGAAACGCCGCTAACGTCACTGAGAGCGACGGAATCAGGGACTGTGCGACGCTGCAACTGCTCGAGTGTGTCGCGCTGCTTAGTTTGCGGGGCTCGGTCGGAGATCAGAACTACTGGACTATAAGAGGTACGTGTTTAAATGATATAAGAGGGAACGAAAATGAAATGATGAATAATATTGCAGCAACCCCGACGGACCTCAATTTCCCGGTCTGCTCTCGTGTCAACGGCTCCCTTTTATACAGCAAGGACACGTGGCGCTCTCTCTTGGATGTTCGTTTCTTGTGACGGTCCGTCTGCTGTCGGTACAATTTGAGCTCCGTTTTTGGTTTCCTTTATGTCCTCACTCCGTGCTGAGGATTTGCCATTTCAGCGGTCGAGAAGTTGCGATCTTCTGCTTGCTGGTGGGTACACAGCGGAGAGGAGACACACGGTGTCCGCTTCTGTTACTTGACAGTCGTCAGATGGCACCTCGAGGCTGATCCCTCTTCATTGTATTTTTCCCATAGTGCAATCTTCTTGATATCCCTTAATTGCCTCCTAGTAGAGCCCGACCGATCAGAGATTTTTGCCACCGATACCCATTCTGATAAAAAATAATCTGTGATTTCCGATAACAGATATTAGTGGTCGGTAAATAGACCCTCCCCCTGGGCTTGTAAAAACTATTCAAATACAAAAATATTCAAATGTTCTATATTTTATAACAAAACATGCATTTAAGGACAGTATGGTGGGGTAGTGGTAGCACTACTTAAGTGCTCACAGGGTTCCTTTCTGCTTGGAGTTTGCATGTCCTTCCCACTGTCCAAAGACATACTGGTTAGGTAAGCTGGCCCCAGTGTGTGTGTGTGTCTGTCATAGGCTCCACCCCCCTATGGTCTGGATTAAACAGCTTAATGCTGCAAATCCCCTCTCTGACACACCAACACTGTCAGCCAATGAATCACTCAGTAGAAGTGCGTCAGGAAACGCAATGGGGGCTTCTTTATACCAACAGCAACACGTCTGCACAATGCCACACTGTGACTGTGAAAGCGAAGTCCGAAGTTTTCTTTGTTTTTAATTTTATTTCTTTATACTCATTCTGGTGTGTGATTGTACCATATTTACCTATCTATCTGTTTATGTATTTATTTATTTAAAGAGCTACTGTAAAAATCAAAATTTCCTCTTGGGGACAAATAACTGTCTGTCTGTACATACATACATACATACATACATGCATTTTGTTTTTTTGTTCTTTATTTTGCCTTATACAATTTCTTGTATTAGGAATTTGTTTTTTTTTTTCGCATACCCCTTGGGGTCAGAGCGCAGGTTCAGCCATTGTACAGCACCCCTGGAGCAATTGAGGATTAAGGGCCTTGCTCAAGGGCCCAGCAGAGTAGGATCTCTTTTGGCAGTGACGGGGATTCAAACTGGCAACCTTCTGGATACCAGCACAGATCCTTAGCCTCAGAGCCACCACTCCGCCCACTCCGTTAGCGGCGTTTCCACATACATACATACTGTAATAAGGTGCTATATTGCGCCCGACCTGGCACAGACTGACGCAGAGGCACATGTAAAATCAACAAGACTTTTTATTTTTCTCTTCAGACGTGGGGCATGCCTTCCCCGTGTCCCACAGGCCCAACACAGTCCCAAAGCAGTTCAACACAACCAAACCAATCCTTCCTCTGGCACCACCACTCCTCATAGGCAACCTCGTCCTCTTCCTCCCGATTCTGGCTCCTGAGTGGTGGATGCTGGCCCTTTTATAGCCCACCCGGAAGTGCTCCAGGTGCTTGATCACCTGTTGCTAATTGCACTTCTGGGTGGGCTGTAGAGGTGTCCAGGTTGGCTCTGGGATCCATGCAGCACCCCCTGGTGGCCACCCCAGATCCCCACAGGGTTGTGGAGAACTCCATCTCCCATGGAGCCCTGTGGGAAACTGAGGCACCATCATCAGCCAGGGAGGCTGCCACCAAGCATCCTGGGGGAGGTACTGAGAAGCCCATGGCTGCTCCCCTGGAACATATGCAGCAGGGGCATCCCAGCCACCCATTACAATACATACAAAAAAATAAAGAGCAACAGTATATATAACCAGGGCTGTGGAGTCTGTAGATAAATCCTTCGATTCTGACTCCTTAGATTCCGGTACTTCTGACTCCGACTCCTCTGTATTAATATGCTAATGTATTTGTGATGTTGATTGAAGGAAGGCAATATACCTGTCATTTAACCACAGATCTACTGGCTAGGAAGCTGACTCTACCATATTGGCCAGTTTAAACAAAAGAAAGAACCCCTGAACATACATCGGGGCATAGCACACAAATCCACCTACATCATTACACTTGTTTACACTCAAATTAACGTGTTAAACACATTATATCTGAAATAAAACGAAAACACTATTTGTATTCTACCATAATCCAGATTACAATATGTGAGTGTCAGGTTGTATAATAGCTCAGCTGAACTTCACACTAATAGTAACACAGCTATGCACGGGGCTTTATTCTACAGGTGCTGGTCATAAAATTAGAATATCATGACAAAGTTGATTTATTTCAGTAATTCCATTCAAAAAGTGAAACTTGTATATTAGATTTATTCATTACACACAGACTGATATATTTCAAATGTTTATTTCTTTTAATGTTGATGATTATAACTGACAACTAATGAAAGTCCCAAATTCAGTATCTCGGAAAATTAGAATATCAATTAAGACCAATGCAAAAAAAAGGATTTTTAGAAATGTTGGCCAACTGAAAGGTATGAACATGAAAAGTATGAGCATGTACAGCACTCAATATTTAGTTGGGGCTCCATTGGCCTGGATTACTGCAGCAATGTGGCGTGGCATGGAGTCGATCAGTCTGTGGCACTGCTCAGGTGTTATGAGAGCCCATGTTGCTCTGATAGTGGCCTTCAGCTCTTCTGAATTGTTAGGTCTGGCGTATTGCATCTTCCTCTTCAAAATACCCCATAGATTTTCTATGGGGTTAAGGTCAGGCGAGTTTGCTGGCCAATCAAGAACAGGGATACCATGGTCCTTAAACCAGGTACTGGTAGCTTTGGCACTGTGTGCAGGTGCTAGGTCCTGTTGGAAAATAAAATCTGCATCTCCATAAAGTTCGTCAGCAGCAGGAAGCATGAAGTGCTCTAAAACTTCCTGGTAGACGGCTGTGTTGACCTTGGACCTCAGAAAACACAATGGACCAACACCAGCAGATGACATGGCACCCCAAACTATCACTGACTGTGGAAACTTTACACTGGACCTCACGCAACATGGATTCTGTGCCTCTCCTCTCTTCCTCCAGACTCTGGGACCTTGATTTCCAAAGGAAATGCAAAATTTACTTTCATCACAGGACATAACTTTGGACCACTCAGCAGCAGTCCAGTCCTTTTTGTCTTTAGTCCAGGCGAGACACTTCTGACGCTGTCTCTTGTTCAAGAGTGGCTTGACACAAGGAATGCAACAGCTGAAACCCATGTCTTGCATACGTCTGTGTGTGGTGGTTCTTGAAGCACTGACTCCAGCTGCAGTCCACTCTTTGTGAATCTCCCCCACGTTTTTGAATGGGTTTTGTTTCACAATCCTCTCCAGGGTGCGGTTATCCATATTGCTTGTACACTTTTTTTCTACCACATCTTGTCCTTCCCTTCGCCTCTCTATTAATGTGCTTGGACACAGAGCTCTGTGAACAGCCAGTCTCTTTAGCAATGACCTTTTGTGTCTTGCCCTCCTTGTGCAAGGTGTCAATGGTCGTCTTTTGGACAACTGTCAAGTCAGCAGTCTCCCCCATGATTGTGTAGCCTACAGAACTCGACTGAGAGACCATTTAAAGGCTTTTGCAGGTGTTTTGAGTTAATTAGCTGATTAGAGTGTGGCACCAGGTGTCTTCAATATTGAACCTTTTCACAATATTCTATTTTTCCGAGATACTGAATTTGGGACTTTCATTAGTTGTCAGTTATAATCATCAACATTAAAAGAAATAAACATTTGAAATACATCAGTCTGTGTGTAATAAATGAATCTAATATACAAGTTTCACTTTTTGAATGGAATTACTGAAATAAATCAACTTTGTCATGATATTCTAATTTTATGACCAGAACCTGTACATCAGAGAAGTACTTCATTATGACTATTGTTTGTGAAATGGGACATTTGAACTTGATGTATTTTTTTTTTCATTACAATTTAAATTTATTAGGAGTTGGAGTTGATACATTGTTGTGGACTCCGACCCTGACTCCAGGTACCCAAAATTGTCTCAGACTCCACAGCCCTGTATATAACAACAACAATAATATAACTCTAAATTACATTATATCTGCTTAATTAAATAATACAGTACCAAAAATTGTGGAACAATATCATATTCTTCAATTCTGTGTCATTTACAAAACAATAAATACAACTCGGTTGTTGTAAAGAGCAGCTAAAATAGGCAATGTGATGAAACCAATGCTCTCCTCATTCCAGTAAAGGGAGGTTATAATTCTGAAAGCTCCGTTCTTCTGCCTGGACGCCACTGAGTGAGCCCCTCCTGCCCTCTTAACGCTGATGTTGGCGGACGAGACAAATATCACTGTACCTGAACAGAGAGGCACTTGAAATGGTTCCAGTTGAGGCTCCACTACTTGAATTGGGGGGGGGGGGTTAAGCTCAAATGCACAGGTAGAGAAGTTTTAACCTACATTTGAATATATTTGAATTTAGCGACAGTGGAAGCCCATATGGAGCCCAAGGTGTCTGGGGTGCGCACCCCTTGGGTTACCTAAATGGCACCCATAAGTAGTTGCCTAATGGATTGACCAGCTCTGATTGAATACTAATATTTAATGTGATTATAAATATGTATATAATTTGACTGATCATGACAGTCTTATTATTAATATGGTCTTAATTGTTTGGTACAGAAATACCGTTTAATGCTTCCCAGAGTTTAAAAACCAAAACGGATGCAGGTCCCCTTACCTCCTGAGTGAAGATGTCTGCCACGCGTGTTCAGAGTAGCAGGCTGTAGTTTACTCAGTCAGTTACACTTTGAAGGACTGCCTTTCAAAAGCTGTTAATGAATAACATACATCTACCGTAACATATTATAAATCTGTCACACATGGTGTAGCAGTTAAAGATAAATGGTGTTGTACTTGTAAATTTTTTTCAGTATGGACAATTTGCAGATGCACACATTTATTCAGCCCTGATTGGGATGTGCCAGCTCCTTTCAGATGAGACAACCACACACAAAGGTAAAGTCACGTATCGTCGAAACATTTATGTTCATTATCTGTGGTGTAACTGCTTTTGAAATGGAAGAGTAGGTCTATTGTTGTGTCAAGAAAAGATAAAGCACTGAATGTTTGCTGGCTACGGTGAAGCAGACTTTAGTCCAGCTTAGAAAACAATGACACTGGCATGGCATTGTGTATCTGGTGTATATGTTGTGGTTGATGGAAGGATTGCAGGTCCACAAAAGTTGGAATGTTGGGGTGCCCACCCAATCATCACCCTGTTTAATGAAAGCGAAAGTTACAAACAAAAGGTGAGCTCAATGGGACCAAAACAAACACAAATTGGGGTTTCTGTACTTCAGGAACCTTACTTGGCTGTCAGAGCCTGCTTTAGTCACTGAGGGCAGGAGCTCCGTGGGCTCTCCTAGCGAGTGACACTTCCATTTGGGAAATGTGGATTAAAATAGCTGGGAGGCCAATTAGAGTGAGTCAGCTGCCCTCGCTGGGCATCTTCTTAGCACGGTGGAGGAAATAGAAGAGGATAAGGGTTAGCACCACCTGTCAACGCGGTAGTACATACCTTAGAAGAGGGGCTGGATGGTCATAAAAGGTTTTGCCAATTTATATGGTACAGTATCACTATTAATCCTTCTTTCATCCCACAGTATGAATTTAATTTTACATAAAAACAAAGAAAATGACACATTGACATTAATTTTGCAATCCTACATAAACAAAGAGATAGGTGGGTGTATTTTGTTGATCCCTGAGGGGAAGTTCATGGGCTGCAGCAGCAACAAAAAGCATAAAGTCGTAATGCAACACAATAAACAAAGTCCCACGTATTACACAAGTGCAAGTGTTGCGCCTATGTAGAAAATGGCACACGATGAGGGCAGAAAGAAAAGAGACCACGAGAAAGACAAGAATCGAGAGCAAGAACAAAAAGAGACCGCAAGTGGAAAGTTTAAAAAACCCTAATATTAAAATCAAAATTGAACTCCCAACTTGGAGTTAAAAAATAAAAGCACTCGTCGTGAACTCAAACTTTAAAACGCACGCACACTTATTTTTTTGTTTTTCATACCCGCAAACTTGTCCAATGGTTTGAATGTTATGCCCCTTGAGCTTTAACAAAATGCTTAGCAAGACCCCAATTGTCACTCCATAGCAACTCCTTAGAAACTTATACACACAAAATAGCAACGCGCAAGAATTTCAAGGTGGCATCTTGGGAAAATTTCGGATAATTTTTAACTACTTTAACAGAATTCCATGACTCAAAACCTCCTAATATTCAGAAAAATAGGATTAAAGTTGCAATTTTAAGGTAAAATAAACAAATAATTGTCTGTCATAACAGCAAGAGGCAGAACTGCACACACAATATACCCAGTTGTGCCCCAAAAGAAATTGTGTTAGTTGTCCTATTTTCAGTTACACAGAGTACAGTGAAAGTCTTACTTACATGTCTGATTAACAAATAACACCATGTCGGTGTGTCTACTGTACTAGACTGGGGTGAGGATTGAAACAATGGAGGAGGTATGGAAACGTAACTAACAGATGAGAGGTGTTAAAGAGGTGACGTTCAACATTTGAAATACAATTAGTTGCATTTCTTTTGATTTTCTCAATTGGAGCACAGGCAGGTGAAGTGACCTGCTTGTGGTCTCACAGTGGTGTCAGTAGTGGGATTTGAGACCACAACCTCAGAGTTTGAATTCCAAAGCCTTCACCACTACACCACACTGCCTATTTGGTAGCTCTGTCACTGTCCGTGATCAATTAAAATAGCACCTTGGGTTACACGGTGTCGACACCATGTGGGGTACAAGTGACGAGAGGTTCTGTTCAGACCCTGTATGCCACTTGGGAGGACATGACCTGGTAAGCCGTATGTACTGTTGGTCTTCATATTGTAAGAAGTCCAGAGAACAGCAGTTAGACTGAGTCAAGGCTGGTGGGTGACGAACTATATGGAACGACTGAAGCAGTCGACTCACATGTGTGTTTAGGTCTTTTTGGTGCAGTCCTGATTTCTACTCTGCTCTGTTCACAGACAACAAAATGGAGTTTGTAATATCCAGTATGGAGGAGGTGTGCCCAGCTGTATCGAAACCTCTTCATATGGGATATAAATATGAACAGGGGGTCTCAGAAGAGATGCGTGATGATGAGGATGAGAAGAATCCCTCACTACATAGGGTCTTATTTGGTGGGAATACCATGGAGAAAAGAAGTGTGGACATTAAGACAGAGGAATGTGAGTGGGAGCCTGCACAACTTAAGCAGGAAAATGTCCACATTAAAGAGGAGGAGTGTGAAAGAGAACTAACAGACCTGAAAGAGGCCAAGTCTCACAGCACTGACATGCAGACAAATGAGACTCTAAGCCCGATAAAGACAGAAGACTTTAAATCAGAGTCTGGCACAACATCATGTTGTCTAAACACAGAAGTAAGTGGATTCGGCTTTACAGCAACTGGTCACTGCTCTCTACAGCATCATCCTGAGTTTAAGGTGAAATCCGAATATTTGGAATCTGACATGAATAGAATTGCAAAAGCACCTGGTTCAAGTGTGTCAAGACAAGGTAGGTGCTAAGATTTATATTATATATTAGTGAAGTTCTGTGAAATGGTTTGCATATTTGTAGCTAGAAATCAATAAAGGGAGAAAATGAGTCATTAATCTTAAAAAGAGATTTTTCTATTCCTAAGCTTTCAACAGCCTGCCAGGTGATTAGGCAGACAGGAATCAAAGGCAATATATAGAAAATTTGGGGTGGGGAATTAATAAAGTGGGGTTTGGAGGATGTTGGTCTTAAAATATTATTTATTATTTGGGTGTTCTTCTTTTTCAGACTGCATGTGCTTGGTTCATGTCCAAGTGTCTGTTAATGGCATTTTTGTTTGATAGCCACGATTCAGCCAGCGCTCTGATACTTTTTGTATTAGCTCTGAATCTTACTGGCACATGGACATAAACCCAGCATACCCAGTGTCCATGTCACTTCATTCCAATGCTCACACAAGTACATAAGTGATCAAGCAGTGTGGTAGACAGTAGGACTTTAGGGATTTTCAAAACTCGACTTTATTTTGTAAGAATTAAGCAGATAGAACTGACAAGCTCTGTTGGACTGAATGGCCTGTTCCCATCTCGATTGTTCGAATATTCTAAATGTCTTTACAAGTCTTACCCATAGTCCTACAAGTGTGACTGAGGGTAGGAAATAGTCAGATTTTGTGAGATTGAATGCAGGGATTCATGACGGAACTGTCAAAGACACACACACACACACACCCCAGTCAGAGGCCTGCACAATCCTTTTATTTTAATAGCCATGTGGTGACTCTCATATTTTTAAGTTAACATTTGGGGTGCAGTAGTTTGTTATAAATGCAGTTTGGGCACATTAATATTAAAGTTTTTAACTTAGTGGTAATAGTAGTTTCCCAATAGTTACTGTTATTTTCTAAACACTCTTTTGTTTCAATACACAGTAGTCCCTGCCATTTGTGTTTGTGTATTTTCATGGCCATATTGTTGTTAAGCACATGACTGGGTGCTTAGGCAGTGAATGACATCAACACACTGGGACTGTTTAAGATGGTGACACCCATTAGTTAATGAACGAGAAAGAAACACGTGCAACTAGTGATTCTCTTTAGTATCACAAAACCGGTGGTTGTGTTTTGCCCAACAAAGTTGTGGCAAGAAAAGGCAATGCAGGGAACTTATTTAGTACTAGTTGTGCCATTTTTGAACTGATGAAATCAAGGGAATAAAATTATAAATTGACTTGCAGAATATAATAAGGAAATAAAAAGCAACCAGTACTGATGCCACTTTATTCCCGTTTGATTGATTCAGCCAGTGTTTGGTTTGTTACTGTGTGATATCCTGACATGGTGTGTTGCACAGGGTGACATTCTGTGGCACTTTCAGGCATGTTTGTTGTGAATTGGAAGTACTGTGGGCTTTATTTGTATTGTAATCACTGCATTGTGCCCTTATGCTGTATATGTCCTGGCACTGACCTCGTTTCACAGGCAAGTTATTTACAAAACTGTAATTTTCGACGAAGCCCAGATGTCAAAAGTGTCCTTTTTCATTTGATTACCGTAATGTCAATGTAATTCAAATTCTGATACTTTGTTTCAGAAAATAGGTTTTCAAAAACATTGGAACTCTAACTGAATGTAAGTTTTATTATTAACAATATACCTGTCAGCCACAACATTTAAACCACCTTTCAAATATTGTGCTTCCATTCTGCCAAAATAGCTCTGACCCATCGAGGCATGTTAGATCTATTTTGATACTTCTTAAATTCATAGTTTGTTTTAAAAAAACTATATATATTTCTGCAGATGTTCAAGACAGTGGCAGTTTCTCCTTAACTTCATCAGCTCAGCCGTCCCTTCAATGCACATTAAAAAATACACCAGATGATGAAAATACAACGAAATCAACATCTGGACCAAGTAGTTTGATGCCAGATTCGTTGCAGGACAGTTCTTTGCCTGGTGGGAAACTGAAGAGGACAGATGACAACAACACTGAAGTACAGGTATACAGTACAGATTCAGCAAATGTGTTAGTCTGTCAAGAGCAGAAGAAAACTTTTAAAAGTAAAGCTGAAATCAAAGACAAGCAGAGTTATTATTCAAGACAGAAGCCGTATTGTTGTCCAGAATGTGGAAAACAGTTTTCCACCAACAGTTCCCTACAGACTCACACAAAAACTCACACTGGAGAGAAGCTGTACTGCTGTTCTGAGTGTGACAAGTGTTTCTCCACTAACAGTAATCTTCATATTCACATAAGAACTCACACTGGAGAGAAGCTATATCAGTGTTCTGATTGTGGAAAATGTTTCTCACGCAGTTACAGTCTTCAGAAGCACACGCGATTTCACACTGGAGATAAGCCATATTCTTGTTCTGAATGTGGCAAGCAATTCTCTGATAGGAGTAGCCTTCAGGTACACAGACGAATTCACACTGGTGAGAAGCCGTATCATTGTTCTGAATGTGGCAAACTTTTCTCTGACAGGAGTAGTCTTCGGAAACACACAAGAATTCATACTGGAGAGAAGCCATATCAGTGTTCCGAGTGTGGAAAGAAATTCTCTGTTAGGAGCCATCTTCAGAGGCACAAAAGAACTCATACTGGAGAGAAGTCTTATTGTTGTTCTGAATGTGGCAAACGATTCTCTGTTAGGAGCAGTCTTGAGATTCACACGAGAATACACACAGGAGAAAAACCATATTGCTGTTCTGAATGTGACAAGCAGTTCTGCAGCAGAAGCAGTCTTCAGACTCACTCAAGAATTCACACTGGAGACAAGCCATTTTTCTGTTCTGAGTGTGGCAAACGATTCTATGACAGTAGCTATCTTCAGATCCACACAAGAATTCACACGGGAGAGAAGCCATATTGCTGTTCTGAATGTGGCAAACAATTCTCACACATTAACAGTCTTCAGAAACATAAAAGAATTCACAAGGGGGAAAAGCCATATTGTTGTTCTGAATGTGGGAAAAGGTTCATGGTTAGAAGCCATCTTAAGATCCACTTGAGAAGTCATACTGGAGAGAAGCCGTATTGCTGTATTGACTGTAACAAACGATTCTCAACCAGCAGCAGTCTTCAGAAACATAAAAAAATCCACACTGGAGAGAAGCCCTTTTGCTGTTCTGTATGTGGCAAAAGTTTCTTGCATAAGAGCCACCTTCAGAGGCACACCAGAATTCACAGTGGAGAGAAGCCTTATTGCTGTTCTGATTGTGGCAAACAGTTTTCATACAGTAGCAGTCTTCAGAAACATTCAAGAATTCACACTAGGGAGAAGCCTGAAAAGTGTAAGTTGGGAGGAAATGGAAGGTAGGAAGAGAAAGTAAGAGAAGGAAAACGACTTTAACAGTATGAAGAAGATTCAAGGAAGAAATTCATACCTGGCTGCTCATCTCCAAGAATAAAAAAGTTCCTCTCCCACCTCTGCATTAGAGTAGGTGATGGCGGTAGAGATGAAGCAACATTTTCAGATAAAGGCAAGACCTGCAGTGTACCAGCCATATAGTGGAAGAGACAGCAGACTACTTAAAAATGTAACTTGAAGAAATTAAAAAGGACTTGATACAGTCGAGTGGTCAATTGAAGATAAAGAGGAGACCATATATTGTTAACTTTTTGCATATCAGACAGGATGCAAGTCATAGAATATCTGACAGCTGATGAGCAACGAAGAATCAGCCAGAAGTAAACTGCATTCAGTGCCCATAGACTGAGAGGAGCCAAGCTCATTTAGATCTGCAAGAAGAAGAAGACGAACAGAGAACAGCAGTGACAGCCACCAGAAATGAATGAGAAGGAGAGTTCTGGATCACACAAACAGCAGACGGGCTTGCACGACTTTGGAGCAACAACAGATGTCTGATCGATGTCTCATCTTTGGTGTACCATGTTGGAGTACCCACAATGATTAGTTGCCAAAATACAAAGACTGAGAAGACTTCATTCTGATCTGCGAGAAGAAGAAGAACAGAGAAAAGCAGTGACAGACACCGGAAATGAAGGAGAAGGAGAGCTCTGGATCACGCAAATGACAGAGTGACTTGTGCAACATGAGACCAAGAACAAATGTCTCATCCTTGCTGCACCATGATGGAGTACCCCACACTGATTAGAAATGCATTACGTTTACATTACTTTTAAGTGCAATAGGAAATTTGATACAGCACTCTACAATTGTTATGATGTTGTGTAATCAATCATTCTCCGCCATTCCTAGTCATGTAATTTGATGTTCTCTAGGCAATGAGATCCAGCAGATTCTAAGTTTGACATGAGCACTGACTAGAAATCCTGTAGTGTAGCCCCAGCTTTAGAAGAGCTAAGACGAGGAAATTCAAAGACAGCAGAGTGAAAGTCACATTAACAACAACCAGACATTGCATGAGGTGGCCCCTGATGTACAAGAAGCAGCAATCCAGGATCACATAACATAAAAACAGAAATACACTGAAGAATTTTGTTATACAGAATTATAAAGTTTTATATCTAATGTGAATAAGGCCATAACTAAAATGAAGCAAAACCATCAACATATATTAGCCAGAACAACACTTCACATGATCTAAAACTGTGTGGTGGGACTGCTCACTTATAAAGAAACGGTGGAAATGAAAGCCTACTCTAACCAAACTTCATCGAATTAGAAAACAAAAAAAGCTGAGACACGGGGAGATGGCATTAATGTATGGAAGGAGTGCGGTCACAGAGTTCTTGTCTGAATAGAACAACCAAAATCACAATATTGCTCACCAACTCACAATGACCTAACTGGACTTTAGTTTCTACTTCGCATTATTGCAGAAGTCACACTTGTTATTGTAAAATCCTGCAACTTAAAGTGGGAAAATACCACAGCTGTTCCAACTGCTACTGCCAATATTATGTCATTATGATTTGTGCATGCAAGGAGAAGCCAATAATATGACCAGTCAGCTGTAAGCTGCATCTGTTTGAACTTGTACAGTAGGATCTCACACCTGAATGAGGAGATAAGAAATAAAGGCAGGATGAATTGGTTTTAAGCTCTGATCTGGAGTCTTTGCATTTTTTCTCCAATTGTAATGGATGTTTCTGTGGTTCTCCCATCTGCCCAACTGCAAGGTTTCTTCTTCTTCTTTTCTCACCCCTATATGGGGTTGATGTGCTGATCAACGTTCTCCATACAACTCAGTCCTGCATATCCTCCCCAGTCAGACCCTTTTCCTTCAGATCTACTTTTCTTTTATCCAACCACATCCACTTTGGCCTCCCTCTTATTTCTCTTCCCCTGGACTTCCATTCCCATCACTCTTTTCCCCCACGTGTTCATCATCTCTCCTCATCACCTGTCCACACCAATTCAATCTACTTTCCTGTACTTTCTTAGATTTTCTCCCACTTTTGTTGTACCTCTGATTGTCTCATTTCTTATTATGTCCTTTTGTTGTAACGTTACACATCCATCACAAAGTTTTCTTTTCTAACACATCTAACTTCTTCTCCTGTGCTCCCTTTACTGCTCATGTCTCATCTCCATGCATCACTGCTGGTCTTAAAAACATGACCTTTAACCTTCCCCTTAATTCTTTGACCACACAACACTCCTGATACCTTCCTCCAGTTGTTCCATCCCCACTGCACTCTGTGGCTTATCTCATTGGCACCATCTCTTTTCTAAATGACCTCTCAAGTTCCAGGTCTTGGGGTGCTACACTTGGCACAAGGTTGAATATGTGCAATGCATTCAATTATTCAATTTAAAATCTTTTATTGAGCACATTTATCTCATTTAAAATTGTCCAAAATGTTTCCAGGACAAGGCCCAACCTGCGAACATTGCAATTGAGCTCCAGCCTCACTGGGGCCACATGTTTTGGGCCTGCTCCAAATTAAAATCATTCTGGACCAAAATCTTTAAATTCCTATCAGATAGTCTCGGTGTCACAATCCTTCCTAACCCACTAACAGCTGTGTGTGGTGGGCTCACAGAGGGGCTTAAAGTGGAGAAGGACAAACAAACTGTGATCGCCTTCACTACACTATTGGCATGTAGACTTATTTTGCTCGAATGGAAGAATCCTAACTAGGGATGGGAATTGATAAGATTTTCATGATTCCGATTCCATTTTCGATTCTGTTTAACAATTCGATTCTTTATCGATTCTTCTATCGATTCTTATTTTTAAAAAAGGAGAACACACAGGTCGATTAGCTTAGAACTTTGTTTTATATCTTATCTTTGAACAAGATAGAAATTTAGGAGTAGCATGACCTTACAAACCCAACAGTGAGATCTTAAGAGATCCACAGCCTACGGCTCCTCGATGGGGTGCCACGGGGTCCCCAAAAAAATTTTGTAAATGTAAAATAATAATAAAATAAATATTCTTCTGTAGCAATAACAAAGTATAACATAAATTATTTTGTGGCAATTACACAAGAATGTCCAGTAACATTTACACTCTCCTTTTTAAAAGTATATATGAGCTGAGCACTCAAAAATAAAACTACATCAGCCAGCAACAAATACAATCAACTCAAGTCCAATGGAACTGTGCACTGTGCAATTCTGCAACCATCAACTATTTTGACACCTACATCCATGTTGGCCGCAATATCAACAGTGGCTGCCACAACCTTGTCTTTGATACTATACTCCTCCAAGATCTCATCAATCTCCTCTGCTACAGCTGTCCCTGTCTGTGGCTGGTACACTGGTTTGGTTTTGAGGACTTTTTCTTGAGCCTGGCCATTCCTGACATAATGCAGCGTTACTGTGAGGTAATGATCTTGACTAAAACTTGTCCATCCATCTGCAGTGACGGCTGCCTTCAACACGTGTTTCAGCTCAGAAATCAGATTTGCCTTTTTGACCGCATACCAAACAGGGATCAAGTGGTTGGTTAAACTGTGTCTGTTTGGGGCTTTGTACTTAGGGTTCAGAGTCTTTGTCATTTCTCTAACAGATATATAAATGGAAACAGATGAAACATCTGGTAAGAGGAGAACATGCAACTTTGACATTCCCTGACTTAGCCTACAATTAAACACATTCACTTACCGAAAATCGGAGGCATCTACTGTGGCAAATGGGTGCAAGCCTTTTACCACAAACTTAGTCACTGCTCGGTGACATTCGTCTATCCTGGCCTGTGTCATTTTACTTTTCCCCGCCTCTGTGAAAGGAGAAGCTACCGGTAGACTGCAGCGAGAACTGCCAGCATCTGAGACAGCCAAACTCTGTCCGACTCTCTCGTCATGGTCATCCAAATGCAATGCACATTAATAGCAGGTTTTGCAATAAGGCAAATCGCGTTAACATAATATGCAATGTTAGTTGATTAGTTACCTGCCGTATTAACGGGAGAGGACGTGCAAACGTTACCGCTGCTGCTGGGTTGAGATTCACTAGTCCGGAGCGGATCAAAAATACGACATTCATTTAAGGTTATTGCGTGTTTTGTGAGCAAATGCTTTTGCATATTCGTAGTGTTTCCTCCCTTTGATGAAATATCTACTTTGCAAGTATTGCAAGTTGCCCTGTTGTCATCCTTTCTCGTAAAGTATAACCAAACTTTTGACCATTTGTGCCGCTTAGGCACCATGTTTCCTGCTGGGTAAATGACGCTATGCAACGTGGTGACGTCATTCGAGGCGACTGGAATCGATAGGGGAATCGTTTGCAAAAATGGCAAACAATTCCAAGGAATTGAAACAGTGGGAACCGGTTCTCAACAAGAACCGATTTTCGATTCCCATCCCTAATCCTAACTCACCTCTTTCAAGTCAGTAGGTAACCGATGTTTTATATTATTTGAAATTGGAAAAAATCAAATTCTCACTTAGAGGATCTGTGCAGAACTTTTTAAAATCCTGGCAGGATCTAAATCAATAGCATTTTAGAATAAGCTTTTATTTTTGGGGAAAAGACGCCTTTCTCTCTTTACTACTCTCAATAGTTTTGCTCTGGCTGTTGGCCTTCCTCTCTTTCTCATGAGTGGGGTTTGATTTGAATTTAACTTTGATAAGTTTGACCTGATTGTATGGAATGTTATATGCTTTTACTAAATCCAATAAAAGATAAAAAAGATGGAATATGGAACCTAAACACACTTACACACACATTGGACAAGTTGGTCATCAGTCAGCCTAACCTCATCAATGTCTGAAGCCAGCAGAACTCTTCACATTTCACCATAAACTGGTAAGTTTTGATCTTCTCTTGTAATTTTACTACAGTTTTGCTCTAAGGAGACCTGTTGTGAAGACCATAATATAATCACAGTGCTGAAGAATGGTGACGTGTTGTATGTTGATTGGCACACACAAGTAAGAACTTCACTGTTCTCCATACCTGTGACAACAAGGATTCTCTCAACTGTCATGGTCTGCAGGACTTGGTGAGAAAACTCAGAGAGGAGATGAGTAAGAACAATCCCCCCAGGCAGTGCCAGCTGTATTTGTACCAAATCCCATTGAAGGCAGGATTCACAACACATGTCTTATCAGACTAACTGCGTTGATTCAGTGATGGTGACGTATCCACTGAATATTTAAGTTACAAACACGCTTTGTAGTGTTTGAAAAGCTGATGAACATAAGAACTTAGTTATAGCCCCCCTGAGTTGTGTTGGCATACCTGAGCCTCCCAGGGGGTCCCAGCTCTCACATGTGTGACTATATATATAATTTACACTCGTTATATTTTTATTTATGTGCAAGTAGAGAAAATCCAAGCAAAATGACACCTTTTATTGGCTAACTAGAAAGATTACAATATGCAAGCTTTCGAGGCAACTCAGGCCCCTTCTTCAGGCAAGGGGCCTGAGTTGCCTCGAAAGCTTGCATATTGTAATCTTTCTAGTTAGCCAATAAAAGGTGTCATTTTGCTTGGCTTTTCTCTACATTCATAATGGCTAACACGGTACAACACCCTAGTACTATTTATGTGCAATAAACACTTGTAGTGTTAGATATTCTATTTGAATGAATCCACTAAACTTCCAGATTCTGCATTGGGAATCAGGCTAAACTCATTTGCCAGGCTTCAGTCTGAGCTCAGTTACTTTCATGATGGAGCCAACTATGCATCTTCTGTTAAAGCTCATACGCCCTGCTGAACAAAGGGACTTTGCCTGTGAGATGTTCTGCTTAATATCCAGACCCCTTTTTCTCAGAAGCCGTTCTTCCAAAGTGCAGCTGCTAAAATGAGCTTTCCATTGGAATGCCACGTCTACATCTTCAACGGAGAAGACATCCAGAGTCAGTCACACTGATGAAGGCACATCCAGAGCCCAGACCCATCGTGATCTTGAGTCATTTACTGCTATGGTCAGAGTGAATAATGGCCATAGCACTACCAGTGTACCAATTATGGGTGAAAGGCCAGACTTACACACTCAAGCAACCAATGTCCACTACTTCATTTATAACTCACCTCCCCACCAGCATTATTTATGTGCCTTCTGTTTCACTTTCAACTTTTGCTCTTTAGTAATAGCCCAACTGTTCAGGGGGTGGGTGGTAAAAAAGACCTGGAGAGAGCCTTCCACTCTTAAGGGTAGCCCTGTGCTGGAGTGTAAGATGATGGGTGAGGTGTCATGTTGGGTTTGGACTCACTGGGAGCACAGAAAGACAACATCAAAGCAAGTCTTTCTTCCAGCAGACTGTGACTAGCATAGGAGAGCATTAGATGGGAAACACTGAGGGGTGTAACTGCAGTACAACCATCAACCACAAGGTAGCACCAAACACCAAATCACACAACACAACAGAACACCAAAGAGCAAAGACCGGGCACTTTCATCATCCTTCTGAGTGCCAGAGACCACTCAGTGGTCTCTACAAGAATGGTGTTGAGGCTTTTTCCTGTCAACCCAAAGGACAGAAGTAAGTATGTTGAGTATAGATTTGGTTCCATGATAGTTTGTAACTTCAGGTTTTTAGTTTGTCCGCTTTACCCCCAACAATCTAAATGCCTGTTGTGTGTTTATTTAGGTTTCTTCCATCTTTAATCTGGTGGTTCACACCTACAGAGTGGGGCAGGTGCCAGAAGGGGAGACAAACAAAAACTACCAAAACTGGACAGAAAAATAAACAAAATTCAATTCAACAGGCCAAAAAAAAAACACCATATTTCTTTGTGTAATACAAGATCAACTTCATATTAAGAAATAACCACGGAGCATTCAGAGGCATGGTCAGTGATGGTCTCAAAATAATACTTATAACCATCTCTGCATTGTTTGAACCAATCGATCCAAAACGGTGCTGAACAATAAAGAGTTGAAATGTATGTAAATGTAGGGATAAGCATTCTCTCTGCACTTGCAATCCTGATATTGGAGATAATTTAACAGTCTGGAGTTAGATTTCCAACTAAAGTCAGTGTGTGAGAACCACACCTTTACTAAGTGCAAGTGACATTTCAAGTGATAGTGATGAGCTTGGCAGGTGTTCTGTGTTCTTGGGCGCCATCACTGCCAAAATTAATGGAGAGAGAAGGCAGCAAGGTAAGGGCGGGACTTCGTTCTTCTAGCCAATGGTAGTAGTCAATGCTAACCCGCCAATCATGAGGCATACCACCTTCCCCTTCACCTAACGGCAATGCGCAGAGTTTACTCCATGACTCGGAACTTACTAAAAGTGTGGATTTTTTTCCATTAGACTCTGAATGTGCAATTGTAGATCTGCACTCCATTGAGGAGGTTGTCACTTTTTATTATGCGTCAGTCAGAACCCAGCCACAGGGGATGCACAATCCAGTGTGTTTCTTTGTGCCGGTCCAAAGCCCAGAAAAATGGGGGTTTACGTCAGGAAGGGCATCCGGTGTAAAATTTTGCCAAATCAATATGCGGAGAACAATACATATTTCCATAACTGATCGGTCGAGCCCTGGGTTAACAACGACCGCCACCAGTACTGTTAGCCAACAGGGTGCTGGCGGAAATTGGGCTACTGTTAGCCGAAGAAGAAGAAGGAGAAGAAGAGGGGGAGACGTGTTCAGAGGCAGGAGGAGAGGAGGAAAGTAAAGAGAGTGGAATTGAGGGTAGGCACTTTGAATGTTGGCAGTATGACTGGTAAGGGGAGAGAGATAGCAGATATGATAGAGAGAAGGAAGGTTGATATATTGTGCGTCCAAGAGACTTAACTGGAAGGGGAGTAAGGCCAAGTGGATCAGAGGTGTATTCAAATTGTTCCATCATGCTGTGGATGGGAGGAGAAATGGAGTAGGGGTTATTCTGAAGGAACAGTATGTCAAGAGTGTTTTGGAGGTGAAAAGAGTGTCAGGCAGAGTAATGATTATGAAGCTGGAAATTGGAGGTGTGATGATGAATGTTGTTAGTTCATATGCCCCACAAGTTGGGTGTGCAATGGGCAAGAAAGAAGATTTTTGGAGTGAATTGGATGAAGTGATGAACAGTGTACCCGAGGGACAGAAAGTGGTGATTGGAGCAGATTTCAATGGACATGTTGGTGAAGGGAACAGAGGAGATGAGGAGGTGATGGGTAGGTATGGTGTCAAGGAGAGGAATGAAGAAGGTCAGAGGGTAGTGGATTTTGCCAAAAGGATGAACATGGCTGTGGTGAATACGTATTTTAAGAAGAGGGAGGAACACAGGGTTATGTACAAGAGTGGAGGAAGATGAACACAGGTGGATTACATCCTATGCAGAAGAGTTGATATGAAGGAGATTGAAGACTGCAAAGTGGTGGCAGGGGAAAGTGTAGTTAAGCAGCATAGGATGGTGGTCTGTAGGATGACGTTGGAGATCAAGAAAAGGAAGAGAGTGAGGGCAGAGTCAAGGATCAAATGGTGGAAGTTGAAAAAGGTAGACTGCAAGGTTGAGTTTAGGGAGGAAGTGAGACAGGCACTGGGTGGCAGTGAAGAGTTACCAGACAGCTGGGAAACTACAGCAGATGTAGTAAGGGTGACAGCAAGAAGTGTGCTTGGTGTGACATCTGGAAAGAGGAAGAAGGAAAAGGAAACCTGGTGGTGGAATGAGGATATACAGGAGAGTATACGGAGGAAGAGGATGGCAAAGAAGAAGTGGGATAGTCAGAGAAATGCAGAAAGTAGACAAGAGTACAAGGAGATAAGGCGCAAGGTGAAGAGAGAAGTGGCAAAGGCTAAAGAAAAGGCGTATGATGAGTTTTTATGAGAGGTTGGACACTAAGGATGGAGAAAAGGACCTGTACTGATTGGCTAGACAGAGGGACTGAGCTGAGAACGATGTGCAGCAGGTTAGTGTGATAAAGGATAAAGATGGAAACATACTCACAAGCGAGAAGAGTGTGTTGAGCAGATGGAAAGAGTACTTTGAGAGGCTAATGAATGAAGAGAACGAGAGAGAGAAGGTTGGATGATGTGGATACAGTGAATCAGGAAGTGCAATGGGTTAGCAAGGAGGAAGTAAGGACAGCTATGAAGAGGATGAAAAATGGAAAAGCCTTTGGTCCAGATGACATACCTGTGGAAGCATGGAGGTGTTTAGGAGAGATGGCAGTGGAGATTTTAACCAGATTGTTTAATGGAAACTTGGAAAGTGAGAGGATACTTGAGGAGTAGAGAAGAAGTTTACTGGTGCTGATATTTAAGAATAAGGGGGATGTGCAGGACTGCAGTAACTACAGGGGAACAGCCGAAAGAAGAAGAAGAAGAAGATTAGTGTGTTAGCCACTAAAGAACGGGTCAATGTCACAGTTGTAGTTGCAGTCCTGTAGCAGGAGTCCTGCTTATTCAAACACTTGTGACTCGACTGCTGGAGTTAAGAGTTGGATAAAAGTTTTTAGTCTGACCACAATTCCTCATTCAACAGTTACTGCTAAGTATCTGACTCAATGAAAAGTGATCTAGATTAGTGTGTTATACAGGAGACCTCACTGAGAAGAAAAAATTCATACTTCGCTTGATTCTGAAGACAAAAAACCTTGAGAGGTTCAACAGATTTAACACAATTTGCAATGATGGAAATAATTATGAAATATATTCCTTGTACCCTTCTTTTGTCATCATTTTTTATGTTTGCATCCTTTCGTAAGGTTAAAAGTGAGAAAGATTCTAACTTCTCGGAACTCCGGGAGTTTGCTTTAGTTCTCACTGGCTAAGATGGCTGTTCAGTAATACAAAGTCCATGAGTTCAGATCTCACAGCTGCTAAGAAGTACAAACAGCCGGGAATGAATTCCTCACCAGAGACCAGCGGTGCTACAACTCAGATTCATTACAGGAGAGGGTAGTGTAGAGAGAAGATGAGTGTAGAGAAGCTGAAAGAGAGACGGCCAGTTACAGCAAAAGCGGTGGCCTCACAGTTAGAAGACCAACTGGCTTGTTTTTCCCACCAGAGTGCTCTCCTTTAGCTCAATTGGCCAAGGCGGGTCTATTCTGCTATTAGAATATTAGAATGTGAGGTCACATCCAGCTGCTCCAAGTGAGGACATGTAACTGAGGGAGACACTATTGGAACAAAATTCTCACTGGTGACAGCGTGTTCATACTGTGTTGTCATGCATGTGTGTCAGAGGACCTTGCAGGCTCAGGTGAGGGATGTGTTAAACCACCGAGACGAGAGGGGACGCTGCCACTATCACTGTCTTTTCCTTCTTCCCTCACAGTGCCAAGATGCCGCTGCTGCCACAATACGATCCCGGGTGTCCTGAAGGGAGGCGTCACATTTTGGCCAGAGCAAGCAGTGAGCTGGAGCTCCACTAAAATCACAACATCCCTCATGTGATTTCGATTTCCTGCAGAAGGGGCACATGCCTAGGAGGGCTATTTTTGCTCTTTGTTTCTTTTTCTTATCTACTGGTGGAAAAAAGGGATGACCCAGTTGGCATCATAAACTCTTTCCCAATCTCTTGATCTGTCATTCTTGCATCCGGTGTAAGAGTTGAGTTTGCGCCGAGGTTGGAATTGCACCTAGCAGGTGACCAGGTAACTGATGAAAGAAGCCCAACAACTGCTAAGTTTGTGCTCGAGTTTCATATTTTTATCCTCTGAGCTTAAACTTAAAGGCTTAAGGTGTTATTTATTATTCACTATAACAAAATATATAAAGCTTATCATATTTTAAGGCATAATCATTTTTCTGTTGTTATGCTCAGGCTGTTTCCTGTTGATGGCAAACTTAGGAAGCATATGATTCAGAGCAGAAATGAATGTGCATCCTGTGCACGGAGTGTGCTTTTAATACTCCTAAAAAGTCACGAGCTCCTTAACCCCTTCACCGCCCTCTGCCGGATATATCCGGCACCGCTGTTTTAATGCTAACGCCATACTGCCGGAATTATCCGGCACATTTGCCTGTGGTTATATGAATGCCTGGCAAGTAGTATAACTGACGGTTTGGCGTGGGTATTATACTACTTGTATTTCGACAAGTCTGTGTTGTTTTGGCCGGTCATGTGGAGCGTGATTCGCATGTAACAGCTGTGAATATGGCGAAACGTAAACTGTCTTCAAGTGAGGCTTTGCAGGCGATTTTGACAGTTCTGATCATGATTGTAGCAGTTCTGAAGAAGATTTTAGTGACAGTGATGAGCAGCAACGTGCGCGTGCATGATATTGTGAATGAAGACGCATCAGATGACGGCGCTGAGTGGGGTGTATCCCCAGCATCTCAGCTGGCTGCTGCCCGTGGTGAACTACCTTTTCTGCATTCGTTTGAGGGAACGTGTGGCTTTATTGTTGATGTAAACAATTACACTGCTGAGCAGTTTTATGAGCTGTTTGTGTCACCTGATTTGATCAGACATTTTGTTCATCAGACAAATCTGTATGCAGCACAGTTTATTGAGAAAAATCCAATTTATCTCCACATTCCCGTGTTCGTGCTTGGGTTTGACACTGATGAAAACGAAATGAAAAAATTCATTGGGATTTTGATGTTGATGGGAATAATCAGAAAACCAGATATTGAGATGTACTGGTCTACAGATCCTATGGTATGCAACACCTATTTTTGGCAGCTGTCATGGACACGTAACCGATTCTCTTTGCTGCTGAAATTCTTTCATTTGAATGACAACAGAAACGAGCCAGATAAGAAAGATCCAAACCGCGACCACTTGTTCAAGCTACGTCCTTTGATTGATTCATTTATTTGAAGCATTTCAGTTGCCCTACATGCCAGGGACCGTCCAGTTGCAGTTGATGAAAGTTTATTGTCGTGGAAGGGCCGCTTACAGTTTTCGACAGTATCTACCATTGAAAAGGGCACGGTTTGGTATCAAGATGTTTTGCTTAGCTGAGAATTCAGGTTACATTTATAGATTTTGTGTATACACTGGCAACTTGCACAACATTTAGTGGTCAATACTGCTTGAATAAATGTAAAAAATGTAAAAAAAATGTAAAAAAGTAAAAAAACAAAAATTGTTCAGATTTCGCCTGGCTTGGGGAATATTTAGGGAGTTGGCGGTTAAAGGGTTAACTGACAGGACTGTCAATCAATCTAGTGGGGGGGGGGGGGGGGGATACTTGTGGTTATTTAAGGTATCGACGTTTGTCATGTCCCGTTAGCAAGTGGCTGTAACCAACCATGTTTAAAGGTTTCTGATTATGTAATGAATTCCTTGGAATTGAGATCTAATCAATAAATTCTATCCCAGGGAGAACTCCACTCCTCTGTAACACGTGCTAATAAGATATGCTGCGTTGTCTGTTGCAAGACTTAGACCAGGGGTGCCCAACTCCAGTCCTGGAGGGCCGCAGTGGCTGCAGGTTTTTATTCTAACCCTTTTCTTAATTAGTTATCTGTTTTTGCTGCTAATTAACTTCTTTTGAATTAATTTTAAGAAATTTTTCCCTGAATTTCTTCATCGTTCCTCTGAATTGCTTCATTTCTTTCCTTAAATGGCACTCAAACAGAAGTAAAATGTGAAGTGAGTGAGCCAACAGAAGACCACCTAAGGGCCTCAAACTCCAACCAATTTCACACCAACCAGTTGCTTAATGAGGCGCAGATTCTTGTCGTTAATTAAACTCTTTAATTCCATGGCTTGTTGGTGCTCTCATTGTACAATAGCAGACATTTCTGAAATTGTGGATTTTCTCTTTTCTAAGAGCAGATCAGCATTCCTGAGACCTTCACCTTTCTTAATTTCCAGATATTGTAGGGTGGTCACAGTTTGCTGCTCCTGTTTTGGCTCATTTTGTATCTCATTATTGTCTATCCATCCATCCATTTTCCAACCTGCTGAATCTGAACACAGGGTCACGGGGGGTCTGCTGGAGCCAATCCCAGCCAACACAGGGCACAAGGCAGGAACCAATCCTGGGCAGGGTGCCAACCCACCGCAGGACACACACAAACACACCCACACACCAAGCACACACTAGGGCCAATTTAGAATCGCCAATCCACCTAACCTGCATGTCTTTGGACTGTGGGAGGAAACCGGAGCGCCCGGAGGAAACCCACGCAGACACGGGGAGAACATGCAAACTCCACGCAGGGAGGACCCGGGAAGCGAACCCAGGTCCCCCAGGTCTCCCAACTGCGAGGCAGCAGCGCTACCCACTGCGCCACCGTGCCGCCCATCTCATTATTGTTTGGCTGCTAATTAAGGAAAAAGAAACAACTGAGGGGTCTGAGTCTTCAAGAGCAAATCAAATAAAATGAATTCAAAAGAAGTTAATTAACAGCAAAAATACAGGTCACTAATTAAGAAAAGGGTTAGAATGAAAACCTGCAGCCACTGCGGCCCTCCAGGACTGGAGTTGGGCACCCCTGACTTAGACAGTGATGAATAATGACTGATGCTTTCTCCTGCCTGTGCTTACTGCCTATACGGGACACCCAGTGGTGGTGGGGGGGAGGGTGCTGGGGTGCCTGTTAAATTTCTTCCACACCAGCCACAGTCTTCAGTGTCATGAAGCTCCAGGTGTGTGTCCACCTTAATCAAAGTAACAACTGACCAACTCATCAATTATGAAATTGTGGTTTATTACAACACTACATCTAAGCAGCATGATGAGCTGAGGCAGTTGGGTGTCTGGCTAATGTGAAAGTCCTGAAGCACTGACTGAATACATTAGTTTGGAATGAACATTCACTTACTTTGTTACCATCACTGAATCAACGCAGTTAGCCTGATAAGACATTTGGTGTGAATACTGCCTTCATTTGGATTTGGTACAAATGCTGCTGGCACCGCCTGTGTGGATTGTTCTTACTCACGTCCTCTCTGTTAGTTTTCTTCCCAAATCCTGCAGACCATGACATTTGAGAGGGTCCTTGTTGTCAGAGGTACGGAGAACAGTGAAGTTCTTACTTGCGTGTGCCAATCAACATGTAACACGTGTAACAAAGGTGCTCTCTTGGTGCCCAACCCGACACAAATGGACATGGAAGCACACGCAAAATAAAACAACCATTTATATTTCTTCACCTGTGGGGTACGTCTTCCCCATGTCCCACAGGCACAGCAAAACACCAAACAAATACAAAAACCACACCGATTCTTCCTCCACTCCTCACAGGCAGCTTTGTTGTTGTTGTTGTTGTCATCGTCATCGTCGTCGTTGTCGTTGTCGTTGTCCTCCTCCTCCTGATTCTGGTGCCTTGATTAGTGGCTGCAGGCTTCTTTTATAGCCCACCTGGAAGTGCTCCAGGTGATAATTGGCCTAATTAGGCTGCACATCCGGGTGTGGCTGCATTTCAGCCCACATGGGCTCAGGAAGCCTTGCAGCTTCTCCTGGCTGTGGCCACGGAGCCCAACAGGGATGAGCTCTAGTTTAACATAATTGTGGCTCTAATGCAACCCAGGGGGGCTGCCACCAAGTGTTCAGGGAGACGTAATGTGCATCCCATGGCTGCTCCCCTGGATCTGGGCATGGGTCTTGGCTGTCCGCCACAGTGCCCCTTTATCAGCTGAGCCCCATGGGGCACAGTGGCTCGTCCAGCAGGAGCTGGTCTCCTCCAGGATGGGGAGTCGGCATCCTATGGTCCACGGCTCCATCCTGAAATGAAAAACACAGACTGGGAGGTGTTTGTCCCAATGCCCATGTCCTCCGGGTGCCCTCCACGGACAAGACCTCCAGCCGTGGCCACGGCTGTCATACTCGTAGCAACACCACTTCCCTCTGGTGTGATCCCTGCAGGTCCAGAAACAGGAGGGAAACCCCTGCCCCGATGTCCACCCAGCTGAGGGTGCGTGGTGTCTCCGCCCCTCTGCAGTGCAGCCCTCCGCTTCCTTCGAGCAGACGGGCTCACGCTGCGCACTGTTCGTCTTCCTTCTCCGGGTCCTCCTCTTACTCTGGGGCACACCAACGGTCTGGGTCCCCTTATGGGAAGAAGAGGGACCCCGTGCCATCTGCAACACTTTGGATGCCTGCGAGACCAGTGCCGGCATGCGGGCTGACTCAGTTTGACAGTTCCAGCCGGCTGCCAGCAGGCTCCTTTGTTATCTCCGCCCCAGCCGCGCTCTCAGTCATCACCACGGCATCCTGTGTTGGGGGTGTGGCTACTCAGCCAGCGGAACTGACCAATACTGTGGCCCCTTCGCTCAGCGCCCCCCCCCCTTTTGTTGTATGGCACTGGCGCCACCTACCTGTACTGCCGCATCACACAGGCTGGGGAAACTAGCGTTGCACCGCTTCAGCCAACCCAGAATGGCTCCTAACAGCGTGCTGACCTTCTTCTCCAGCCTCTCCAGTGTCTCCTGCAGTAGCCCCAAGACCTGGAATAAGGCCTGTACAGGTTGGAGGACATCCTCCAGGTCCCGTACAGCCAACAGGATATTAGTTTCGTCGGCCGGTGGTGGACTCGGACGTACCTTTGTCCAGCCCCACCGACCACAAGCCGTTGAGGCCCTGCTCCTTCTTGCCGGCGCCCTCAGGTGTTCTTCAGGATTGGGTTGGAGGTTCGTTGCCCCTGCCTGTTTTCTTTTATCGGCGTGGAGCCAACACACACCCTCCACCCCCTTACCTGCCATGGAGAGGAATTCCTCTTCCTCCTCCTCAGAAAAACCCACGCCGGGGAGGTCAGCCAGGCTCTCATTTCCCTACTGATGTCCGGGGTTGAACAGGGTTCCCCAGGTCGGTGTCACTCCCATCGAAGCTTGCTGTGCCGTCATGCCACGGACAGGCGTCTCCAGGCCACCAACTGAAATCCAGCACCTCAGCACCTAGGAGAAAGGCAGATGCAAAAACGGAATAATTCTCCTTTGGCTGATCATCCCTGGGTCCGTTACTTACCTCCTTGTGGATCCCGTGGTCCTAGCCTGGGCCACCGGCCTGTGAACCCTCCTGGACTTCCTCCTCCCCTTGGAACTTTTTCCTCTTTTTTTTGTCGGTGTTGTCATGGAGTGCACTCTTTGCATTCCTGCGCTGTGCATGTGCCTCGCGCTGCTGTGCCGGGTTGTCACACAAATTTACGCAAGTTCCAGCCCCACAGACGGTCAGGAATCCTGCCGACTACGCCAGTGTAACAAAGGTGATCTCTTGGCACCTGACCCGACACAGATGGATGTAAAAAAAAACAACCATTTATTTTTCTTTACCTGTGGGGCACGTCTTCCCCATGTCCCACAGGCACAGCACAGCCCAAAAAACACCAAACAAATACAAAAACCACACTGATTCTTCCTCCACTCCTCACAGGCATCGTCATCCTCGTTGTCCTCCTCCTCCTCCCCCTGCTGACTCTGGCGCGCTGAGTAGTGGCTGCAGGCTTCGTTTATAGCCAACCCGGATGTGGTTGTGTTACAGCCCACACAGGCTCAGGAAGCCTTGCAGCTCCCCCTGGCGGTGGCCATGGAGTCTAACAGGGATGAGCTCCAGTGTAACCTAAGTGTGGCCCCGATGCAAACCAGGGGGGCTGCCACCAAGTGTTCGGGGGACGTAATGTGCATCCCATGGCTGCTTCCCCGGATCCAATGCCAAAAGGGCATCCTGGCCAGGCATGGGTCCCGGCCGTATGCCACACACGTCACCATTCTCCAGCACCGTGATTATATTATGTTCTTCACAACAGGTCTCCTTAGAGCACAACTGTAATAAAAATACAAGTGAAAATCAAAACTTACCAGTTTATGATGAAATATGAAGAGTTCTGCTGGCTTCAGACATTGATGAGGTTAGGCTGACTGATGACCAACTTGTCCAATGTTTGTAAGTGTGTTTAGTTTCCAGACTCAACCTTGTGCCAAGTGCAGCACCCCAAGACCTGGAACTTGAGAGGTCATTTAGAAAAGAGATGGTGCCAATGAGATAAGCCATAGAGTGCAGTGGGGATGGAACAACTGGAGGAAGATATCAGGAGTGCTGTGTGGACAAAGAATTAAGGGGAAGGTTAAAGGTCAGGAGTTTAAGACTGTGGTAAGACCAGTAATGGTGTAGGGGCAGGAGAAGAAGTGGCAGAAATGAGAATGTTGAGATGGATGTGTGGATTTACCAAAAAAAAGACAATAAGAAATGAAATACTCAGAGGTACAACAAAAGTGGGAGAAAAATCTAAGAAAGTACAGGTAAAGAGGTTGAGGTGGTGTGGAGAGTCAATGAACATGTGGGAAAAAGAGTGATGGGAATGGAAGTACAGGGGAAGAGAAAGAAGAAGGTGGCAAAAGTGGAGGTGGGTGGATAAAGGAAAAGAAGATCTGAAGGAAAACGAGTCGACTGGCGATGAGGCGCAGGACTGAGTTGTATGGAGAAGGCTGATCAGGCACATCAACCCTACATATGGACTTCTTGTAAATCAAGAGCAATCTCTTGCAATATCTGGTTGTTGTTAATGTGACTTTCACTCTGCTGTGTTTGAATCCCCTCCTCTTAACTCTTCTAAAGCAGGGGTTACACTACATGATTTCTAGTCAGTGAGCACGTCAAACTTAGAATCTCCATTTGCTGGATCTCATTGCCTGGAGAACATCAAATTACATGACTAGGAATCATGGAGGAAGACTGACTTCACAATATCCTGACAACTGTAGAGTGTTGTTTCAGATTTCCTATTGCACTACAAAAGTAATGTAAAGACAACGCTTTTTGGCAACCCATCATTGTGGGGTACTCCATCATGGTGCAGCAGAGATGAGACAGACAAACAGACATCTGTTGTTGCTCCAAAGTCATGTATGCCACTTCGCTGCTTGTGTGATCCAGAACTATTCTGGTGGCTGTCACTGCTTTCTCTTTTCTGCTATTTCTTGCAGATCCGAACTGATTCTTCTCAGTCTGTGGGTACTGAATTCAGGTTACTTCTGGCTGATCACTCGTTGCTCATCAGCTGTCAGAGACTCTATGACCGGCATTACCAGTCTGATCTGCCAAAGGTAGAAATATATGGTCTCGTCTTTATCTTCAGTTGTCCACTGGACTGTATCAAGTCCATTTCATTTCTTCAACTTACATTTAAGTGGTCTGGTGTCCACTGGACGGTATGCTGCAGGTCTTGCCTTCATCTGAAGATATTGCATGACCTTTACCACCATCATGTACTCTAATGCAGATGTGGGAGAGGAACCTTTTAATTCTAGGAGAAGGGCAGCTAAGTATGAATGTGTTCCTTGAATCCTCTTCATATTGTTAAAGTAGTTTCACTCCTCCTACCTTCTTCTTGTTCCTTCCTTCCTTTTCCTCCCAGCTTACTCTTTTCAGGCTTCTCTCCGGTGTGAATTCCTTTGTATTTCTGAAGAATGCTACTGCTGGAGAATTGTTTGTCACAATCAGAACAACTATATGGTTTCTCCTCACTGTGAATTCTTGAAGAAACTTCTTACAGCTAAACATAAGTTGAATTGCGGCAGCAGAACACTGACCTCCAACAACTTGATGGAACCGCAGTCTGTCATATAAAATGTTAGTTACACAATACCAGCCTTAGCAATTTGGAGTGGGTTGTGTTTAAAAATTAAAAAGCTACATCATCATAGAAAATAGTCAAATTAAAATTTAAAATTAAATCAAATTAAAACAGCACAATTATTTATGGAATAATAAAATATTTTACTAGAAAAATATATATAACGTTGGAAGGAAGACTTAAAACCAATTGCACCATAACAAATATTTCAAATTAAGGAAACAATCAGCTGTAACACCAATTCCAAATGATATGTTTCAAACTTTGTATTTTTTCTTTGGTTTTCATTTTCTTTGATGAATTTATGTCCACTACTGACACCTGGTAACTACTGCTATACTTGATAAATTTCTAAAGTGTTTTACGTATCCTTTACATCTGAGGTTTTGAATGTCATAGTTAAAGTTTCCTTCTGGATTTTTTACATACTACAATAACTGGACACTGACAAAGTTAAGACGCTTTTTCTTAATTACGTCGTGCCCCTGTTTAGCTGATGAGCTAAGTTTATTCAACCCTTTGTCGGTTTTATTTGGACTTCTGTCTGTTGCATGCATGAGTTAATCCTCTTTACTCTCCTCTTTTAAATACTCATAGATTTTGTTGTTGAAAGTTATGGTGACAAATTCTTTATCCAAACCAAAAACTTTGTGGATGATAACTGGCCATGGATTAAGACTTTTATGAAGCTCATTTACCATTCACATGACATCAGAGAATAATTTCAAAATATGAAGTTCTTCTAGCTGTCTATCACTGGACCATCATCGTCTAATTCTTCCTGTTGAAGCCTGAAAACCATGAGAACTACAACAACAACAACAGCATTTATTTATATAGCACAGCGGGTTGGAAAATGGATGGATGGATGGATGGATGGATGGATGGATGGATGGATTTTCATACAAAAAATGTAGCTCAAAGTGCTTTACATAATGAAGAAAAGAGAAATAAAAGACAAAGTAAGAATTAAAATAAGACAACACTAATTAACATAGAATAAGAGTAAGGTCCGATGGCCAGGGAGGACAGAAAAAACAAAAAAAAACTTCAGATGGCTGGAGAAAAAAACAATCTGCAGGGGTACCAGACCATGAGACCATCCAGCCCCCTCTGGGCATTCTACCTAACATAAATGAAATAGTCCTCTTTGTATTTAGGGTTCTCATGGAAGGACTTGATGATGATGGTCATGAAGACTTCTGGCCTTTAATCCATCAATGTAGGGACATCATGGTGCTTTGATTAGGTGGTGGTGGCGCAGGTTGCCACCACAGAAAACCGGGAAAAGAAACAGAAGAGAGAGTAGGGGTTAGTACGGATTTTAGAGCCACCATGAATACTTATGATAATTAATTGAATATACAGAGCATCAGGATTAAATTAAAATGAAGTTATGAGAAAGCCATGTTAAAATACAGTAATCCCTCCTCCATCTCGGGGGTTGCGTTCCAGAGCCACCCGCGAAATAAGAAAATCCGCGAAGTAGAAACCATATGTTTATATGGTTATTTTTATATTGTCATGCTTGGGTCACAGATTTGCACAGAAACACAGGAGGTTGTAGAGAGACAGGAACGTTATTCAAACACTGCAAACAAACATTTGTCTCTTTTTCAAAAGTTTAAACTGTGCTACATGACAAGACAGAGATGACAGTTCAGTCTCACAATTAAAAGAATGCAAACATATCTTCCTCTTCAAAGGAGTGTGCATCAGGAGCAGATGTCAGAGCGAGAGAGAAAAACAAACAAGCACAAATCAATACGTGCCCTTCGAGCTTTTAAGTATGCGAAGCACCGTGCAGCATGTCGCTTCAGGAAGCAGCTGCACAGAAGGTAGCAACATGAAGATAATCTTTCAGCATTTTTAGACGAGCATCCATATCGTCTAGGTGTGCGAACAGCCCCCCTGCTCAATCCCCCTACGTCAGGATCACAGAAAGTCAGCGCAAGAAAGAGAGAGAGAAAAGTAAGTTGGGTAGCTTCTCAGCTATCTGCCAATAGCGTCCCTTGTATGAAATCAACTGGGCAAACCAACTGAGGAAGCGTGTGCCAGAAATTAAAAGACCCATTGTCCGCAGAAATCCGCGAACCAGCAAAAAATCCGCGATATATATTTAAATATGCTTACATATAAAATCCGCGATGGAGTGAAGCCGTGAAAGGCGAAGCGCGATATAGCGAGGGATGTGTTTTCAGCAGTTTTTTAAAGTGCTCCACTGTATTAGCCTGGCGAATTCCTATTGGTAGTGTGGACGAAGGTTCGAGGCAAACAGCAGGCAGACAGCAGATATAGAGCAAAAAAGCAATTTCTTTATTCTTGGTGGGCAGCGAGACTATGCAGATCCTGAGTAACAGACACATGACTTAGATAAAATCATCACTTCTAGCTTAAAGTTTACGCAAGCGTTTCTGATTATTATTGAGCGATAAGACTTCTCCCGTGCATTTTAAAGATGACTTTTTTTGCATATAAAGTTCACCTGAAATACAATTACTGGTAATCTTTGTGGTTAGGCCTACTTCCCTTTATTTTTTGAGATATGCTGTTCTTGTTTTATCTATTTTCTACACCTATTCTTTAATGCTTAATAACCCTTAATTTTTCCACATCATGTTCCTTAACAATCTTAATACATTCATATTGTTAACACAAAGAACTCTTACACTTACATTCAATCAGCTGGTTTGCATAACATATTTTCCATCCACCCAAACGCACATAGATATCTAAGTACAAAAATATCTGTTGCACTGAGGTGTAGTCACAAGATCTTCTTCCCCTATCTTTGACTAGGTCAAAAGGCCCTCAGCCCAAGATTCTTTGTTCAACTATTATTTAATATATTTTTATTATTCCACAGTAGGCTATTCCAGATTTTAGGTGCATAACAGCAGAAGGCCGCCTTACCACTTCTTTTAAGTTTACCTCTTGGAATTCTAAGCAGGGGCGGCACAGTGGCGCAGTGGTAGCGCTGCTGCCTCGCAGTTAGGAGGCCTGGGTTCACTTCCCGGGTCCTCCCTGTGTGGAGTTTGCATGTTCTCCCCGTGTCTGCGTGGGTTTCCTCTGGGCGCTCTGGTTTTCTCCCACAGTCCAAAGACATGCAGGTTAGGTGGATTGCTTGGTGTGTGGGTGTGTTTGTGTGTGTCCTGCGGTGGGTTGGCACCCTGCCCAGGATTGGTTCCTGCCTTGTGCCATGTGTTGGCTGGGATTGGCTCCAGCAGATCCCCGTGACCCTGTGTTTGGATTCAGCGGGTTGGAAAATGGATGGATGGAATTCTAAGCAGACACTCATTGGAGGATCTAAGGTTACGATTTGGAATATAAGGTGTCAGACATTCCGATATATAAGATGCGGCGAGATTATTTAAGGCTTTATAAACCATAAGCAGTATTTTAAAGTCAATCCTGAATGACACAGGTAACCAGTGTAGTGACATCAAAACTGGAGAGATGTGCTCGGATTTTCTTTTCCTAGTTAGGATTCTAGCAGCTGCATTCTGCACTTGTTGCAAACGATTTGTGTCTTTTTTTGGTAGTCCTGAGAGGAGTGTGTTACAGTAATCTAGTCGACTGAAAACAAACGCATGAACTAATTTCTCAACATCTTTCAGTTATATAAGAGGTCTGACTTTTGCTATGTTTCTTAAGTGAAAAAATGCTGTCCTAGTGATCTGATTAATATGCGATTTAAAACTTGGGTTACAGTCAACGGTTACCCCTAAGCTTTTTACCTCCGTCTTGACTTTTAATCCTAATGCATCAAGTATGTTTCTAATAGCCTCATTATATCCATTATTGCCAATCACTAAAATTTCTGTCTTCTCTTTATTTAGCTTGAGAAAATTACTATTCATCCATTTAGAAACACAAGTAAGACATTGTGTTAGTGAAACAACAGAGTCGGGGTCGTCAGGCGCTATTGATAAATTCAGCTGTGTGTCATCAGCATAGAACTGATTGAGATCATTTATGTTAGGTGGAAAGCCTGGTGGGGGGTGGGCAGTCTCATGGCCTTGGGACCCCTGCAGATTTTGTATTTTTTTTTTTTGCTGTCCTCCCTGGTCATCGGGCCTTACTTTATTCTTTAATTCATATTAATTTATATTTTTTTTTCTTGCTTCATCTTGTAAAGCACTTTGAGCTACATCATTTGTATGAAAATGTGCTATAGAAATAAATGTTGTTATACAAGTTTACATCATCCACCAATGACTGGGAACTTCTTGATGGTGAGACGGGTTCCATGACCATGGTAGGTGTAGTGTCAGGAATAAAGACAGCGGAAGTAAAGCTCCAGCAGTCAGAACTTGTCTTGGTTGACAAGCAAGAACCAACCCTGGACAGCACTGTGAAAAGGTTATCCTTAGAAAGTGCACATCCTTACTTTTACATTTATGATCATAACCCGGCTAATGTAGTAGCGACTCTACCCTGCTGTCTATGTATTACATCACGACTGACACTTCTGTGCCTCCATTTCTCATTTACTTTTGAGCTCCTTTTATAACTCTGAGTTTGCCACTTACCATTCTGCACTTCAGTAAAATAAATTAACCTTTTATCAAATAAGGACCTGAAAAACGTTCCTTATAGGTGTCCAGTAATCAGTGCCAAATTCTTTGTCTTCTTGCTCTCAAGTATGAAGCCTTGCTTGGTTCAGATGACTTTTGTCCGAGAATCCTTTGTCACATTCAGAACAGAAATGAGGCTTCTCCCCATTGTGCTTTCTTACATGGCATTAAAGACTGCTGCTGGTGGAGAGTCACTCGGTACTCGTATAGAATCGCCCCAGTGTGATTTCTTGTGTGGGTCTTAAATTGCCAATTCCTAGAAAATTGGCTTCCACATTCAGAACAATTACACCACTTTTGTAGTGCTCCTCATCTGTGTGTTTAGGTTTGCAATTAATTTTTTTCCACTCCTCTTGTAAGACAGACAGGTTCTTGAATTTGGATTTGCACCTGTAGTTTGTTGGTTTTATCCATCCTTGTAAGTACCACAACAAGAAGAGAACTGGTCTGGAAAAAAAGGAGGCTCTTAAACACTTGGATCCAGATGTTGATTTCTTCATCCCCTCAATCTTTGTGTTTTGTGAAGCACACTGAGAGACGAACACAGAGACAGGTGCTACTGCTGTGAATTTTTGTGCGTTTGTTAAAAGTGCTCTTCGAAAAATCGCTTGCTACATTCATTACAACACTAAGGCTTCTCATGCGTGTGAATTCTTTTGTGGATCTGGAGTTTCCCCACAGGTGGTGAATCCTTTACCACATTCAAAAGAACAGTATGGCTCTGATGCTGGGTGAATACTTTTGTGGGGCTGAAGATTTGTAGTAGGTGGCAAACTATTCTCACATTCTGAAAAGCTATATGGCTTCGAGAAATTTAAGCAATAAAAATACCTTTGAGAAAAGGGGAGACAAACACAAAATCCAGTTAGTGGTTTATGTGTACAGTCCACCTTTTATCCTTGTTACAAGGAAGCTTTTTTGTGCATTACACCAATTGTGCCTGTATTTTAATATTCAAGTAGAAATGGGAAAAATACCAAAACAAAGCTTGTCAATCTGAAACATAGGGAGTCAAGTCTGTCGGAGCTTGTGTCAAAACACCACTGTCACATGACCCATGACATTTGAAGCTTTGGACATCAGTGCTTCACAGCACACTATTGGCTTCACAACTTGTGCTAAATTAAAAAAGGTAGCCTATACAAAAATGCATCTCATTCAACAATGTTGGAGAGGCTTTGATGATAGATGACCAGTGGAAAACTGTTCAAAAGTTACTTTGAAAATGGTCAAGGACCTTAGGAATAAAATGAACAGACTTTTGACCTTTTACTGGTGGCATGTGGCTGAAACAGAGCCTGCCTTGACCTACATTAAGCACCAGATGTCACCATTCATACTGGGGTGGAGGCTTCATAGCTTTCAGCACAAATAGAAAGCCTAAAGGCTTCATGCCACCCCCCCCCCCCCCCCCCAAAAAAAAAAAAAAAAATGTGATTGAAGTGCCAGAATCCATGGTTTCTAGGAGCCTGGGCTTTTTACAGCTTAAATATCAAAGGCCCTGTGCCAACTGCCAGAGAAAGTGAAGACTGATTTGTGGACACCTTGGCCAATACTTCTAGGATCTCAGCTGGATCATGAAAACACCAACACCCTCTTCCTTCTTGATTTCAGATTTTTGCATTCATGTTACAAGAGTAACAAACCTCACCGTTGAGAATAGTATGGTTTAATTAACAAACCTGCAGCACTAAACCGCTATGGAGAAAATGTTATTTCCCATCCTTCTCTAGGTATCCCATCATTTACTGTACAATTGGGACCACCCAAAAGTAGTTGGGAGATTCAGGGTCATCAGCTCATTTTTAAAATTTGACATTACATTTAGAGCACAACTACACAGAACCATTCAACAGCAGAAGACATTTCCAAAAATAGCAGGCTACTGTGGTTTTATGCAAGCAGAAGTTACAGGACAAATACTCCAATTGTCAATCTGGATGGACTAAAATCCTGCAGTGACAACAGGTCCCCAAACCAAAGTTGGTTGTGGGAGAAGAACCACTAGCCTAGATCATGCCATTTCTCTGGTACCATTGAGATTAGAGCACCTCTTTAGACACCTGCAAAACTCCTCTCCCCAGATTTAACACATCTTTGGGAAGCAAAAGTCAGAAAAATGCCACTTTGTAGCATTGGAGATGTGATTAAGGTTCACTTAAGGCGAGAGTGTTCTACACTCCTAAGACAGTAAGCACCAGGACTAAATTTAAAATTAGAAGGCTTGCTACACAGTATAGTAGCCATTGATGCTATCCAGTAACCCACAAGTCAAAGTGGCCCTGGAGTCTCAAATGAGGCGCATTACCAGCATTGTGAGGCAAGCATCATTTGTAACCATGTGTCACAATTTTGAGGGCGACCCAACTCAATCCTCAGAAGGACTTTAGCAGGCCAAGAGGATGCCTGTGTAGCACCCCATTTCCAGAGGATGGAACTGGCAACCAAAAAACCCACACACAGACACACCACAAGTTGGTTTGCCGTGTGTGACACTTGGCTGAAGTTGAATCATGCACTGGTACAGAGTCATAACCACCACACCATAAACCAGTCAAAAAAAAAAAAAAAATCACAGAATAGCGACAATGCAAACAGTTCCCCTCCATCTAGAAGATTCTAGAAAATCATGCAAGAACAGGTAAACCCCCTGACCCCCCCCCCCCCCCCCCCCAAAAAAAATACGGGAGACAAGGTTGCAAGCATTAGAATTTATTGCTTGGTATTAGCAATTCCATTTGCTTTTTTGTAGGCAAAGAATAGTACAGCCACACACGAGACAGCCAGGACACCCACAACAGCTCCAAGGATGGAAGCTTCGAAATGGGATCCTGCATGGACAAAAGCAAGCCCTTTAGTTAGGACATGGAAAGTTCAAGCATTATGGTTAATTCTAAATCCACTTCAACATGGCTCACATGTAGATCCTTAATGCAAGTTACCTGAAGTAGTTTCATCTTGCTCACCAGACAGCAACTGAGATACAGAAGACAAAGGAGAGACCTGCTCCAGATAGAAAGGGCCAACAGAAATGGTCTCCTCCCATCCAGCTGGGACACTCACTTCACCTGGAACACACAATTGCAGTTTGTGTATCCAAAGGCTGGACATGGCTGATGTCTGCTGGCGAGGTCACTTACTTGCCCTCCTAGGTCTGTATCTGGGGACACCAGAGCCCCTCCTGAAGGGAGGGGGGTTGGTACAGCTTGTGTCACAGCAGCTACAGACAGCATTGTTCCCATCCACTGAGCTCCACCTGAAAGCACAGCCACCAATCAAAACCTGCCAGCTTATTAGCCAGACTGGCAAGGAGAAGGGCACACCTTTACACTTACTGGCTCAGTGCAGAGTTGTATGAACAATCCTTATTCAAAGGATCAACATTAGCAGATGCCAAGGTCACCTTCAGACGGCAGGTAATGAAGATCTGAAAGATGACATGCGAGACTACAGTCACACCTGGGAGCTTTAATTGGTTTCCTCCAAAGGAGATCGGAAGAAAGGACTTACTAAACTAGTAGTCAGGCCATAAAACCTGAAGGCATCCAGCTGGAACTGCAATACAGACTGGGCAACTCTGGGGGACACGAACTGGGAATTGGAGCCTGTCAGTTGGCTGTCCAAGAAACACCTGCAATACACAAGAGGGACCATAGCATTACGTTTCAAGACCAAGATCTGGTCAGACTACTGCTCACACCCACCCATTATTCCCAATGAAGGTGTAGGCTGGTGCAGATGCATTGGACCCAGGATTGGCCACACAGCGGTCCACAAAGATACGGAGAGGCACATGGTTCGAGTTGTCCACAGATGCTTGAAGGTTAATGAGGTCTCCTAGGAAGAAGGTGTTGGATGAACTTGGCCCACTCCAGTCACCTGCAGACAGGAACAGAAGGTTACAACCACAACTAGTGCAGATGGAAGGTCTTTATATTCGGTGTACACCTACTGCTCATTATAACAAGTGAGAAGCCCAGAATATCCTCAGCAGAGATTGTGGAGGTGTAGGGAACCCAAGTGGGGTTTAAGGCATTGCTGCTGACATTGTGGAGCCTGTGGTGGGGAGAAATTAGAAGGAATTGATGCAGATGGCAGATTTGAAGCAGGACAGACTTAGCTATAATGCACAAGTGGAGTTGGTTCCATACAACTTATGGAACTTGGCCTACAGTATTGCAATGCTGATTGAGCTCTGTGTGAAGCCATGTGGCATCTAACCTGTTGTATTGGCATTCAATCTGTACCACAGCTGGATTTGTTCTTACAATGGGAAGACCATCAATTGGAGAAGGATTGTAATCAAGGGTGAAGCTGTAAACAATCTCAGCACCCTGCATCTGAAGAGAAGAGCCAACAATTTAGTTACCTCAATAGCTTTAAACCAGATTGGATCATACAAGATTACTTGGACTGGATTCTACAGACTGCAATAGCAGCATTTAGTCTGCTTACAAATCCAAGTAGCATCTATTGAATCCAGTAACCCATGGTAAAACTCCAGTAACCCAGCTGCCGGTACTCAGCTTTCTAGTAATTTACTGTAAAGAGAAGTTCATTCCTTCTGTTGGAAGGTGTTAAATTTACATTTTTAGGTCTATAGCATAGAACCAGAATACTGTCCAATATACCAATCAATAAGCCATTAATCTCTACTGATGCAAATTACACACTGGGGGTTTGCCCTGACAGTGCAAAGTAACGAAGGTAGATGGTCTGGTGGGGAAGTAAACATTGTTGCTCATGGTTAACTTCCATGATGCACTGAATTCAATGTGCTCCAAGTTTGCTTTTATGGTGTTAAGCTAGCACACCTGTACGACATATCGGCTACAACCCATCATAAAATCAGCTTCCATAACCTCAACAACCCTTCAGCATGCAGGGAAAAAAAAAAAGTCTAAAAGTTTCTCCTCTAACCATATGGTTACTAGTGAACCGCATACCCTTGAAAGAGGGGGGGGGGGGGGGGGGGGGGGGGGGGGGTTCCTTATGCAAATTTCAGGGTTACTGAAATGCACTTTACTGATGCATTATAATTAGATTTAAATTTTACCTTTGCTATTTGTTTTACACTGTAAATTAACAGTAAATTTTTCTACCTTCAAAATATGCTATACTATGTTTTGCAAAATCTAAACAGCTGAGTTACCTGTATATGTTAGCTTTTTTGTTTAAAGGGAACTTTCAGAGAAGTTAAATGGCAAGATTTACAGACATTAACCTCCAAGCAATTTGGAGCAGAACTTGCACTGTAGTTAAATGTTTTAGATCTGGTTGGATTGAACATCTATACAACCTGAAAGATGTTGCAGGGCAATCAAAGCCACCTACAAGTTATTTCCAAATCTGTAACTAAGGATGTTTAGTTTTTTTTAAAAAAAAAAAAATAAAAAAAAAATTAACAGTTGCCCAAGAGTTAGACCTGGCCCATGTTTATCCACACTTCAAAAATGTTACTTGGATTAAAACGTTACAAATGTACCAATTCAGAATTTAAAATTCTCAAGCTGAGAAAACAGACTTCCTGTACAGAATTTAAATGTTAATTTTAGAAATGCAAGTTCGTCTCATCAAAAGGGATAAACTGGCTGAACATTTAGTTCCAAAAATATTCAATGTTGTAGCTTCATAAATTAAAAGGAAGCTTTATAGGTTTGGACAACAGGTGCTCTTGGGCCGAGTACCCGACTGGTAAAAATGGTAACCCAATCATCTTGTACTTCACTGGTTCCTTTGTCTCTACATGGGTGTTTGGAGTTTAGGATGTTCTCTGGGTGAGAGTACAAGATCTGAAGGCCTTTTAGCAGCCCCCTTAATGAGTTTAAAGCTTACAATGCAGGCTAAATTTGCAGGTCACCCATGTCACTCCAATGTAGTTTATAGACCAGGCCTTCTATAAATTGATTTCAAACCCTTACCACATCCACTAAGCTGCTACACAAGTCAAACTTTGGACTACATTTTGAATGTGGAATTAACACTGAAATGCAGCCTTAAATTCGGAGTTCGGCCAACCTCTATGCTCCCTACCAGGAGCATGTGCCCCCATAAGGGTCAAGAGCAGGTACTACACCAGGGAAGAGGGTTAAACCAGGACTGAGCACAGAATACAGGGCTTAACTGTTCAAGTCTCATTACCTTCCTGTGCAATACCAACGGGCAGGTAGTTCGCTGTGAAACTGACACACATGTAACACTGGCGACCAGCATTGTTAATGCATACCTGATCAAATTCGACTTTAGGATCAAATCAGTAAAGTATTAACATAAAAACGAAGTCCGAGCCACGCACCACAAAGATATTCAATAACTCATCTTGAGAATGTAGATATTAGGTAAAGAACAAATGCGTAAGCCCTGAAGCAACTCACCTCCACGGTGCTCCCACAGCCCTGCAGAGGCGCTTCAATCACAAAGGGCTGAGCACCGGCCGGGCTGGTGACTCCACATCCACCCATGGAAAGATCAGAAGGCTGGACCGGCTTTTGGATGCCCAGCAAGTCCGGACTGATGGTGACGATCACCTCACTGTCGGTGCACTGAGCGGTTACAGTCTGCGAAGCGCCAGCTCTCGGCTCAAAATATTGCACGACCGCGGGCTGCTGGTGCTTTGCCATAACCTTCTGTCCTTTGAAACGGGGCTGAGCAAAAGCATCGCAGAAGAACAAGAGCAGCAACACTACGGCTATCTGACCCTTACACCACATGTTGTAATAACAAATGGAGAAAAAACAACAAAACGCAATAAAGTTTGTGGCGCAGCGTTGTCCTTATATACACGAATGAAGGCGTTCGGCTGATTAAAGTTAATAACACGTGCGGAGAAAAAGATTTCCAATCAGTCACCAGTCGCGCTTGAAATGAACAAAAAGTGTGAAATACTGAGGTTAATTACGGCAAGAAGATAATAAAATTAGAATCAGAAATTAAAACAAACGCCACAGCGAGCGTCCATCTCAAGCAGTAATTTGACAGTTCTTAGAACACGGGGGAAGGAATTGGGGTTTAAAACTCTCGATAATAAAATAAAACTTATTTTGCAAAAGAGAAGAACAAACACTACTAAATTCTAAATGTTAAGGGTGATGTTTTAAAGAAATTTCTAGGAGTTTTGTCAGCAAGTGGGTACTTTGCAAACTATAACATGGAAAACTTGTGTAAATAAAATAATTGATAAATCTAATTAAGTTTAATATAGTGATATGAATATGAATGGGTGTGATATAGAGATATGGATATGAATGGGGAGTTATTAAAAAAAGTATTTATTGAATATTTAGCTTCGATTTTATCTAATTTGGATTATGGATTAGGGATTTTAATTAAATTCATTTTTAAAACGTTTGGAGTTATGGCAACACAAGCGCTAAGGATCTGTTGTGGTAAAATCAAATCATCTCCAATATCAGCCTTACAACACTACTGTAAAAAAAAATAATGAAAGCAACTGGGAGCACCACAAGATAAGCAGGCCCAGTTTTGGGTGGATTGGTTCAAACAATGATGAGATGATAATAAGTTTTGTTTTGAGTCCAATAGTGACGGTGCCTGTGACTGCTCTATGGTCATGACATAATCTGGAATTTGAGCTCAGATTACATCAAGAAATGGTGTTTTCTTTTTTTGTTTTTTACCTGTTGGTGTAATATTGCATCAATATATCAACTGATCCAGAAGGAGATCCTTGCAGAGGTGGAAGAGGGCAGTGGCTATATGCCAGCAGGAAGATTGGGTCAACTGGGGTCATATAACTTCCCAAAAGATCACACGGGCAGAGCTTGGAAATCAGAACCAGCGAGACTGAAGTTTCAGGTTCATTTGGTGTATCATGTCCTTCCAAACCAGTCCAACCTGCAGTGCTGGGGTCCAGCTGATACTCTGGCATGCCATCTGTGCTGGGAAAGAGGTTCTTTGGAGCACAAAATAATAATAATCGGGAGTGGTCTCCCCTAGACTTTCTAGAATACTCATGAGATGGATATTTGAGGAGTAAACTGCAACACAGTGATTACATTTTTATATTATGTACATTAAAGAACCATTAACAACAAATCAAATCAAGTTAATAATATACTGAACAATTATTATAAAAGTAAAGTTGAATAAATCAGACCCTGCAGCTGCATGAATAAAAGGTAAAGTACCACTTAATGGAAATAGCCCAAAAGTTAAAAGAAATCTACGTTTGTTCCTAATACTTAATGCAAAATTTGGTTGACCTAAGTGAAAGCGTACTCAGATTATCTAGTTTACACAAACGCACACACACAGACACACATAGACATAATTACAAAAATGGTATTTTCGGACTGAGGGATGTCTCGACATCGAGTCTTTGAATGATTACAATACTTTCCCTATACTTCGTATACGAGAAAGTAAGAAGTAATCAGATATCAAAGTCGATGTGAAAATGCAGGTCGCAGCCCACCGTCTGTTTATTCGGTGTGAGACAGTATAACAAACGCTGACCTCCCTGCTGATGACGCGACTCCGTGTGGTGATGGTGCTGCTGTACCCCGCATATCTTCAGACTTGGGCTGTGCTCACACACCATCTGGCTGTGTGCTGACGGAAGCTGTTCTGCTGATAACAGAGGTCCGTATATAGGATGTTAGACCATCCTATATTAGTTACACAGAGAGGGGTGTAATGATAGTTGATTAGTAAGGTCTATTAAGGGATACTTACAAAAAGATTAGTAATGCCTGTGAAAGAGAAATGCCAAATTGGAGTAAGTGAATTAACATTTGTGGGAGACATCATTAGCAGTGAAGGCATTAAGCCTGACCCAAAAAAGATTTCAGCTATAGCAAATATGCCCAGGCCACAGTGTAAGAAAGATGTTCAGAGGTTTAATGGAATGGTAAATTACGTGGGCAAGTTCATACCTAACCTGTCAGAGAAGACAGCTCCACTCCGAAGAGTAATAGAAAAGAACACAGAATGGGAATGGAATCATGAACAAGAGAATGCATGGAATCAACTAAAAAAGCAACTAACAGAAGAACTAGTACTTAAGTTTTATGATCCCTTAAGACAAATTAAGATCTCATCGGATGCATCACAGAGTGGACTTGGGGAAGTTCTTTTGCAAAAACATGGTGATAACTGGCAACTGGTGGCTTATGCGTCTAGATCCATGACAGAGCCTGAAACATGTTATTCACAAATTGAAAAAGAGCTGCTCAGCATATCCTATGCTTGTGACAGATTTCATCAGTTTGTGTCAGGACACGAAATTGTTGTAGAGACAGATCATAAACCTTTACTTTCATTATTCCAAAAGCCACTCTAAGACTGTCCTCTGAGAATTCTAAGAACGATGATTAAGCTGCAACGCTATACTCTGAAGGTGACATATACACCAGGAAAAATGATGTACACAGCCAACACTCTTTCCTGAGCAGTTGACCCAAAGGTACCTGTGAGCTCTAAAACAGAAGTAGATGTTAAAGCATATATTGATATGATAACAGAATCAGTACCAGTTTCAGATGCAAAGATGGACATCATACGAACTGAGACAGATAAAGATGTAACCTTAAACAAATTGAAACAGATAATACTGAATGGATGGCCATTTGAGAAACAGAACTGTTCACCAGAAATGGCAGAGTATTGGAGCTACAGAGCTGAATTAACAGTAGTTGATGATATAATCTTTAAAGGAAGTAAAATAGTTGAGAAATAGAAATAATTAATAGAAATAGAAATGTTGAAAAAGATTCACGAAGGACATCTGGGTATTGAGAAATGTAAAAAGAGAGCACGTGAACAACGACAACATTTATTTATATAGCACATTTTCATACAAAAAGTAGCTCAAAGTGCTTTACATAATGAAGAAAAGAAAAATAAAAGACAAAAAAAGAAATTAAAATAAGACAACATTAGTTAACATAGAAAAGAGTAAGGTCCGATGGCCAGGGGGGGGCAGAAAAAACAAAAAAAAAACTCCAGACAGCTGGAGAAAAAAAATAAAATCTGTAGGGGTTCCAGGCCACGAGACCGCCCAGTCCCCTCTGGGCATTTTACCTAACATAAATGAAATAGTCCTGTTTGTAGTTAGGGTTCTCACGGAGTCACTTGATGGTGATGGTATTGCAGACTTCTGGCTTTTAATCCATCACTGTTGGAACATCACGGTGCTTTAAGCCACCACCAAAAGGACACCGGAAAAGGAAACAGAAGAGAGAGTAGAGGTTAGTACAGATTTTACAGCCATCATGAATAGTTATTATAATGAATTGGATATACAGATTATCAGGATTAAATTACAGTGAAGTTATGAGAAAGCCATGTTAAAATAATGTGTTTTCAGCAGTTTTTTAAAGTGCTCCACTGTATTAGCCTGGCAAATTCCAGATTTTAGGTGCATAACAGCAGAAGGCCGCCTCACCACTTCTTTTAAGTTTTGCTCTTGGAATTCTAAGGAGACGCTCATTTGAGGATCTGAGGTTACGATTTGGAATATAAGATGTCAGACATTACGATATATAAGATGGGGTGAGATTATTTAAGGCTTTATAAACCATAAGCAGTATTTTAAAGTCAATCCTCAATGACACAGGTAACCAGTGTAGTGACATCAAAACTGAGAGATGTGCTCGGATTTTCTTTTCCTGGTTTAGGATTCTAGCAGCTGCATTCTGCACTAGTTGCAAATGATTTGTGTCTTTTTTGGGTATTCCTGAGAGGATTGCGTTACAGTAATCTACCCGACTGAAAACAAACGCGTGAACTAATTTCGCAGCATCTTTCAATGATATAAGAGGTCTAACTTTTGCTATGTTTCTTAAGTGAAAAAATGCTGTCCTAATGATCTGATTAATATGCGATTTAAAAATTCAGATTACAGTCAACAGTTACCCCTAAACTTTTTTACCTCCGTCTTGACTTTAATCCTAATGCATCCAGTTTATTTCTAATAGCCTCATTGTATACATTATTGCCAATCACTAAGATTTCAGTTTTCTCTTTATTTAGCATGAGAAAGTTACTATTCATCCATTCTGAAATACAAGTCAGACATTGTGTTAGTGAATCAAGAGAATCGGGGTCATCAGGTGCTATTGATAAATACAGCTGTGGTGTCATTAGCATAGCTGTGGTAGCTCACGTTGTGCCGTGAGATAAATCTGACCTAACGGAAGTGAAGTAATGTATTGGCCCAGAATTAATCATGATGTGACGGAAGAGGTATCCGCTTGTGACACGTTCAGGAAGTAGTCAAGTATGTAACCCAGCAGAACCAATGAAACCACATTGGTACACCAGCAAGACCATATCAGAAAGTAGAAGTTGATCTTTTTACATGTAATGGGAGCAGGTTATCTAATTGTTGTCAGACTATTATTCTCTTTACCCTGAAGTTATGAAAACTGAGCAGGTACCACTGCAGATACTGTGATAACATGCATGAAGTCCATATTCTCAAGACATGGCATACCAAATGAGGTGTTTAATGATAATGGACCACAGTTTGCTAATGATAGTTTTAGATATTTTATAAAAGATTGGGACATTATTCATAATACTTCAAGCCCACATTTCCCTCAGTCAAATGGACTGGTTGAGAAGTCAGTACAAATAGTGCAGCAGCTGATGCAGAAGGCCAAAGATAGTGGATGTGATTTCTACAAGAGTCTTCTTGCATATCGTTCAACACCCCTAGATTCTGGTTATTCTGCAGCACAGCTACTACATGGGCAGGAGATTAAGAACAAATTTACCCATTGATGAGAACCTGCTAAGAACAAAACAAGGGGGAGAAAGTGAAGAAGTACATGGAACAGCTGAAAGAAAAACAAAAAGTTCTACTTTGACAGAGGTACTCGTGAATTACCTGAACTCCAACCCGGTGATATTGTAAAGTGCAAGGATACATTACAGCACATGACACAAACAGGAACTGTATTAGAACAAACACAGCCTAGATCATACAACATACAGACAGATGAAGGAGCTGTTCTAAGAAGAAACCGTCGAGACATCAAAGGACCAATAACCTCTAATCAGAACACTAACACCAACGAAACAAATATTAATGAGAAGACAAATATAAATCAGGAAAGAACATCTCAAGTGCAAATACAATTAACCAGAAGATCAACCCGTCAAGTAAAACCACCAGAACGACTCACTGAGACATGTTGAGGATTAAAGGAACATTATCAATTAAGAAAAGCTGAATTCCTTTAATAGTTGTGCTCTTTATACATAGTTTGAATGTTGGGTGTATGCCTGAAATGTTCTGAATAGTTCAGTTGTATTGAAAGTGATTAAGTTTTATCAAGGTAGCATTTGAAATGTATAACATTACTAAGCTTAAAAGTAATGCCTTACTTCTCTTTAAGAAGAGGAAGATGTAATGATAGTTGATTAGTAAGGTCTATTAAGGGAATACTTAGCAATATGATTAGTAATGCCTGTGGATGCAGATGCAAGATGGGACTGGGTGTGGACTAAAGTACATGTAGTAAAAGTAATGTCTTTAAAGTCTGTCTATTAAAAAGTTATTATATCTTTCAATCCTGTGTAATGATTAAACTACGAACCTAACAAGATCATCACAAGGGGTACATGATGCTTCATTTCAAGTTCGGAGAGACCTTGAGACATCATACCAGAATGAACTCATCTCACTTAGAGCAGTTAGACAAAAGGCGATATAAATGAAAAGTTTAACGCACAAAAAATGTTGCATGAAGATTTTCAGATACAGTGTCAACTTATAATGAATGGGGCCGTCGCCATCATACTCCTTATCTTAATATGTGTGGTCATGTATTGTCTTTATTTACTATCCATCTACATGTCTTCTCAGCTTTGTGTGTTTTTCTCATGTGAAAAAAAAATGAGGAGAAAAATACCGCCAACGTCACCAAGAGCGATGGGAACAGGGACTGTGCGACGCCACAACTGCACCCGATTTGGTGTCTGCCCGATCCGCGCGTGCCTTTCAGTACCCACGGGGGTACGGATGGAGCCGATAACAGGGATCAGGCATGACACACTGCGTATGCGCTCAATTGACAAAAAAAAAAAAATCCAGTTTACGGCAAAGCTTGATCTGAACTGTACATGTTGACCCACGACTAACGGTACTGTGAATTAATATCAGTTACACATTAGTCGGCCATAATGAGAATATTATGGAAATACATCGATGTTCTGCAGAGATTCATTGTAGGTTGTGTATGGATTAAGCATGTTATTTTTCTAATTTTCATTAGAAGCAAGTTTACACATAAGAAAAAATGAGAAAAATAAAATAGATGTATAATTATATAATATATACTGCTGAAAAAAAATAAAGTCACACTTTTTAATCAGAGTATAGCATCAAGTCAATGGAATGTCTGGGCTACTGATCTGGTCAGTTAAGTAGCAGAGGGGCTTGTTCATCAGTTTCAGCTGCTTTGGTGCACTAGAGGGGCAACAATAAGACGACCCCCAAAACAGAAATGAATGGTTTAACAGTTGGAAGGAGGCCACTGATATTTTTCCCTCCTCATTTGTTTTGTCACTAGTTTTGCATTTGGCTACGGTCAGTGTCACTACTGGTAGCATGAGGCGATACCTGGATTCTACAGAGCTGGCACAGGTAGTCCAACTTCTCCAGGATGGCAGGCACATCAATACCATGTGCCATTGCCAGAAGGTTTGCCGTGTCTCCCAGCACAGTCTCAAGGGCATGGAGGAGATTCCAGAAGACAGGTAGTTACTCTAGAAGAGCTGGACAGGGCCCCTCGTAGAAGATGCTTAACTCATCATCAGTACTGACCAATATCTGCTCCTTTGGGCAAGGAGGAACAGGATGAGCACTGCCAGAGCCTACAAAATGACCTCCAGCAGGCAGGCCACTGGTGTGAATGTCTCTGATCATATGATCAGAAACAGACTTCATGAGGGTGGCCTGAGGGCCCGATGTCCTCCTGTTGGATCTGTGCTCACTGCCCACCCGGCACCATGGAGCTCAATTGACATTTGCCATAGAATACCAGAATTGGCAGGTCCACCACTGGTGGGCGCCCTGTGCTTTTCACAGATGAGAGCAAGTTCACGCTGAGCACATGTGACAGACATGAAAGGGTCTGGAGAAGCCATGGAGAATGTTATGCTGCCTGTAACATTGTTCAGCATGACAGGTTTGGTGGTGGGTCAGTGATGGTCTGGGGAGGCATATCAATGGAGGGATGCACAGACCTCTACAGGCTAGAGAACAGCACCTTGACTGGCATTAGGTATCGGGATGAAATCCTTGGACCCATTGTCAGACACTACACTGGTGCAGTGGGTCCTGGGTTCCTCCTGGTGCGCGACAATGCCCGGCCTCATGTGGTGAGAGTGTACAGGCAGTTCCTGGAGGATGAAGGAAATTGATACCATTGACTGGCCCCATGCTCACTCGGCCTGACCTCAATCCAATAGAACACCTCTGGGTGTCACACTATGTTTTGGTCCATCTGACGCTGCCAGGTTTCACCTTAGACTGTCGAGGAGCTCAGTGATGCCCTGCTTAAGATCTGGGTGGAGATCCCCCAGGAAACTATCCGTCGTCTCATTAGGAGCATACCAACCCCCCCCCCCCCCCCCCCCCCCCCCCCCCCCCCCTCCAACCGCAGGGACGTTATCAGGCAACAACAACAAAACATTTATTTATATAGCACATTTTCATACAAAAAATGTAGCTCAAAGTGCTTGCATATAAGCACATGGGGGCCATACAAACTACTGAGTACGATTGTGAGTTGCTGCTATGAAATTGCAAACAAAATGGACTCTCATGCCTGCCACATCATTTTTCCCTTTGATTTTCGGGTTGTGTCATCCCTCTGTAGGTTGATAATTTTCATTTCCATCAAATGCTGTGCCATCCTTTAGTTCCTAGCACATCACCATATCAGTCCATATCAGTACAGATAGCCAGTAGGATTTTTTTTCCCATTGAGATCTCATGTGTTTTCAAAGTGATCCTTTCATTTTTATGAGCAGCTTATTAATATAATTATGTAGTCTTTTTATTTTTCCAGTCACGTAATTAATTATATAAAGTCCCTTTTCCATTTTGATCTATTCGTGCAACTTCTCTCTATAGACAGATTGTGTTTGTTGAAAAATCATTATTCAAATCTAAATGTCAATTTGATTTTTATGTGTAATATATTTGATCTATTTTTTTTACAGTAAGTGCTTGCTGCTATATTTATTATATTTGTAATAAGTTTGTTTTTTGTGATGCGTTTTTAATGTTATTTCATGGTGTCTCTGTAAAACCCGCTAAGAAGCCATACTTACTTACTAAGACAATAAAATTGAACTGAATTTAACAGCTGTAAAATAAAACCAATTGTATTCTCTAGTAACTGAGCAGAATTAAAAGAGCATTCAGTTTCTGATCAACAGCATGTGCACAGAGTGCAGTGAAATTCTTTCTTACATTTCTAATCAACATAAAACACCAACATCGTTTTTGTGCAGACTCCTCTTGTGTTTTATTCACCCGTATCGATACAGAGCCAGTTCATTTTTATGATGATATTTCTATATCACCTTTTCTTACAAGTGTAGCTCAGATTGCTGTACCAAAATAAAGTTACAAAATAAAATTGAAGGCATTTTAAAAGTAAATAGAAGCAAACGGATGGGGTCCTTGCCCTTTATAATAAATACACTATGGGGTCAAATGGCCAGAGAGAAAGATGAACTTGCAGCCTTCAAGGATGTTGGAGATAATAAACTTCTGGGGGTCCGAGGGCAAATCCTGCTGAGCCCCCTCTGCACATCCCAGCATACATAATTGTGGCCATCTCAGTCCAGTCACAATTCCATTTCAGGACGTGAAGTTTTCTTCTCTGCAAGCAGTTGGAGTCGACTTAACAGATGGCACCACAGCAATAAACTGGAAAAAGAAAAAAAAGGTTACTGCCTAGTGCAGGTCTGACAAACTATACCTTGTCATTTCTAATCTATTACAACCAATGCAAGTAATTAAGAAAAAGCCAAATTAGATAAGTGGGCTTGTTCAAGAGTTTTGAAATGCTTGACATTTGTAGCCTGGCACTTCTCTATTGGCAAAGCATTCCACGTTTTTGTTGTATGTGTACAGAAAGCTGTCGGTTTTTATGTTTGATGTTGGAATAAAAAGCAAAGCAATGTTTGAGAAGAGAAATGTTTGGAGCAGACACTCCAAAATACAGGCAGGGTCTAAAATACTCAAAGCCATCTAATTATTTAATAGAACCTTAAAATCAATCCTATGTGAGACAGGAAGCCAGTGCAATGAGACTGAAACAGTTTTCAGAAGTTGGGGAAACAAAAAACAAAAAAACAGGCCAATACACTCCTAATTTGGCTCCTAGATTACATTGTTTTGCTTAATTATTAGTATTCAGTTAACTCTTTAAGGTAAAATAATGTGGACAAATGATTGAAAAAACATACCAGCAAATGCTAATAGGGTGTTACAAAAATGACATGTATCCATTAATCCATTAACCCTAAAATGGTAAATATTGTGATGTTTACCATTAAACCAACTGAAAATGAAAATCCTTATTGACTTTTTCATCAATATGAGGCACTTACAAATAGCTGTACGTATGTCACAAAGTAAACAAATAACATAAAATTCACAGACAAACGTTGCAATTCATTTTGCTTCCTCTTCATGCGAATGGAGTTAAATTTTTCAAGTGACAAATATTCTTTCAAGACGTTATAAAATACAAAAGTTCCCATCTTTTTCAGTAAGAAGTCCACTTACAGACGGGGATAAACTCACAATTGCAATACAAATCTGACGAGTGACACGTATCGTAAAACATTAGGCATGCGCAGTACAAATCGGGCATTGCCGTTAAAGTCGTTCTTAGTAAGCACAGAACACGTCCATGTGGCAGATCGGGCACATAGCATAACAGTAAATTTCTGCACATGCTCATGGCTCAGGCAGTCATTGTGCGCATGAACGCACAGATCGGGCTGGCAATTCAGATCGGGTAACGACAACACGCATTTGGGGTGAAGATGGTTACAGAAGAGGACAACTTCCAAATAAAGTAATTCATAATTTTTATACAAAACAACTCTATCCATTGCAATTTTGTAATTTTGTAGAACCCCCCCCCCCCCCTTAATTTTTAGTCAATCTGTTATAAAGAAAATGTGTGTTAATTTCTTAAAGTTACCTTTGCCTCCAATAGCTATAGAGGTTCATTATAAAATATTTAATGATATTTATCCATCAGGAGAATTCCCCAGGCATAGATACAATTTTGATTATAATAACTGCATATTTTGTGTTGTGGACATGGAAAGCTACGGACTATCTGTTATTCTCGTGCCATTATAGTAATACATTTTGGAATAATTTATTCAATTGGCTGCAGCCACAAATTCCTTTCTCATTTTACTAGAAATGATTTAATCTTTGGGATTATAATGGGAGATGAAAAAACTTCAGTGCTTATTGAATGTCCTCCTTATTTTAAGGAAATTTTCAGGGAAAGAGCGACAATATCTCCTTTCTGAACCAGGACTCAGGAGTGGAAGGACATTACAGCGGGGCTAGTGACCTAACAGCCTTCAAGTGGCAGAAGGAATGGACTTGGGAATGAGGAAGGACAGTACAATGGGTGACTGCCTGCTATGGGCAGAGTGGTCCCCCTGTACACTTGGTGGCAGCATACCATCTGGTGGGCCCCAGTATGGACACCCACAGGGTAGCAAGGGAGTTGTGGTCCCATATCTCTGTCCTATCCGATTCTGTCAGGGCTGTCAGCAGAAGCTCTTTGATAGTGATGACACAAGGACCATTGTGGTCCTGCCTGACCTGGAAGTGCTTCCCGGAAGCAATCAATTAAACACAGAGAGTACCCCCCCCCAGGTTCGAAGTTAAAGGAGAGCTCTTCACGCAGCTCAGGGATTCAGAGTCAGGAGAGGAGATGGACAACACTCACTTTGGAGGAGGAGAGTGGAGGAGGACAGAAGGACAATGGGAGTGGCTGACATTATTTCATCCTGTAATGGGCTCGTAAGGGAGCCACTATGCCATCCAAGCCAAGAACATGAGAAAATAATCGGAGGTATTGTGAATAAAAGCATGATATTTGCACCCAGAACTGTGTGTCTATAGTTGTGTGTGGAATTTGAGGCTCTGCAGCACCTCCTCCTGGCCACACTACCAATCCACTCCACTAATTACAGGTAGTACAGCAGAGCTGCATATTTTAAATTTAACATTTGAACTAATGAAGTCATAAGGAAATGATATAAAATAGAGTCTAAAAACAAGTATGTGCAAGAAAAAGGAGTCAAACTTAAACCGCAAGTAACTGGGGCAGAAGTGAGCATGAATGTCTTTATAACAAGTTGAATATCTGAAAGCAAAGGATCTTCTTGGAAATCGATTTCTATTAGTATTTTACTTTCATCTGAGAACTGTAATCTTCCAAACATTCGATTTAGGATTGTTCATTGCACTTATTCTACTTCCAGAAAGTGTTTGGCCGCAGGGGTCTGTCCACTAATCCTTATTGTCCCTTTTGCCAGGCGAGCTGCCAGATAGCTTTTTATGTGAATTTTAGGAGAGCACCCTCCACCCCCCACCCGGTCTAATTGTGAAGTTTGAATTTTATATCTTAAAGTAATAAAGCACATTCAGTAAAATTTACGATGTAATGTAAAGGCATTTTCAAGTGACCTAAGGCATCTGAGACAGGATGCAAGCAGACTACGTCAGGCTGTCAGCAGGAAACCATCTTTTGTTTACTAAGTGGGAAAAGAAGCTGCCATCAGTCTCAGTGCTGATAAAGGAAGGGACTGAAAATGGCAAGCAAACATGCGATTCTGGAAATGAATGCTCTGCCTACTGGACAATTGTATGTGTTTTTGCTGACCGTGCTTACTTATAACTTGCTAAGACTTGGTGTGCCCTCTGTCCGGCAGCCATTGATGATAAGAAACTTTATATGATGTAAGTAATCTACTTTTGTAACTTGTACTTGTGTATAAAAAGACCTGAACTAGCAGTAAAGCGGTGTGCCTCTTGTTACCGCGTCCAGTGGTCCGTCTTTGAAGAGAATGAATGGCTTCCTGCCTGCTTTCTTTTTAGAGGGTTTGGGTCACCCAGGGGGGTGACGGTCATTACTACGACATGTTGTCTATCGTTACATCTCTCTTGACTGTTTTTCACATTAATATCCTTTCCCTTCCGCAGATTGATCTCTTTCTGCTCTTCTCGTCACTGCTGCGCTTTTCTGTTTTGTCGAGGCACAATAAGCTGCAAAGACATTTTTAACTTCTTGCTGGAAATCTTATCTCCCCGTGCATCTTGACGAGCTTCATTTTGCAATTTCACTCTCCTAGAACTTTCAGGGACGGTGATCAAGGGGTCATCCTCTTCATATATTACAAAATGGCGAGCTGTAGCGGAGACTCTGCAGAGCCGGACGGATGGTTTTTGCTGTCTCTCTCTCTTCCTGCTTCTTCAGTCCCGGCTTGGTGGGGTCTGACGTTTTAGCTGCGTTTCCCTCTTAAGTTTTGCTCAGGTCGATTTCTTTTAACCTTTTTAAAAATCGAAAATTTTGTGGGTGGGTGTGGAGTTGTAGCTTTGCTGTGCTTTTGACTGTTTATTAATGAGAACCCGTTGGTGTCATTGTTTCAGATTTCATTAATGTTATTTAAACTTCAACAAATATTTTGACTTTCTCGTGTTTATAGAGATTACTGTATATAATACTTGTATGAATATGTCAACTTATGAAACAAAACATGTACCTATTCAAGTTTCAAGTTTATTTGATAGTTCTTTTAACTGATTAGATCAATTGCCTATTACGGTGTTATTGTGTTTATAGCATGCAATTTCTTTGCATTGTTGTTTAGTTAAATAACAGTTTAAAAATAATAATACGTGCAACGCAGATAATAAACTGTTACTAAATAAGATGAACCATTAGACATTTCCAAAATGATATTTTATTCTAGCCCCGTCTTTAACTCTCTCATTCTGTTTATATGAAAAACCAGAGCGCAAACGTGTATGCAACTCATTCAGTTTTCTTCTGTGATGCTGTTTGCTTTTGAACTCTCATTTTCAAATAAAAATTAAATCTAGGCAATGCAAAAATATGAAAAATGAGAAGAAATGTCAATCAGTTCACAAACGGTACAACAATCAATGAAAGATCAAAACACGTATGAAATACAATTTGTGGAATTAAACGTATGGACAAAGAAGTAAATATGTAGCGCAAATCAGAAAGGTATGGTATGTAAATTTCAAAACTTTAAATTTTAAAGAATATCCATACATTAATTTAAAATGATCTCTTACCAGAAAAACTGCAAGACAGTGATTTGATTAATCATAATATAATTTAGTAATTTAGCTCAAGGGCGGCAAGGTGGCGCAGTGGTAGCGCTGCTGCCTCGCAGTTAGGAGAAGGTTCGCTTCCCGGGTCCTCCCTGCGTGGAGTTTGCATGTTCTCCCCGTGTCTACATGGGTTTCCTCCGGGTGCTCCGGTTTCCTCCTACAGTCCAAAGACATGCAGGTTAGGTGGATTGGTGATTCTAAATTGGCCCTAGTGTGTGTGTGTGTGTGTGTGTGTGTCCTGTGGTGGGTTGGCACCCTGCCCAGGATTGGTTCCTGCCTTGTGCCCTGTGTTGGCTGGGATTGGCTCCAGCAGACCCTGTGACCCTGTGTTCGGATTCAGCGGGTTGGATACTGGATGGATGGATGGAATTTAGCTCAAACAACCACCGACATTTCTTTCATTGAGAAATTAACGGGTGACAATGAAAAACAAGCTTACTAACTGTTAGTGTTCATGTAGCCAATCAGATGTGATAAGCGTTGAACGCAAATACTTACTAACACTAAGTTGAGTAATTTCACCAATGAATTAATTACCCTTCATGGAAATTAAGAACCAGCACAAACACTATTAAAATCACTAAAAGTTCTGTATGTTAAGTACAAAACTAATAAAAGCAGAAAGTAAATTAAAAAAAAAAAACACAGCTCTAAACACAATGTGCCTTAAGAAAGACAGTAACAAGTACCTAAATGTCGAAATATGATCATTTATTTAACAGATAAACCTGCTTCAACAATATCACAGAATCAGCTGTCAAGAAAGCAGATTGAAATGCTGTCAGTCAATCAAAGTGGTGGGCTCAATTGTAGAAACTCGCTGGTTCTGCGTAAAAATGTTAGACACATATTTGATGTCCATAAAAACGTCAGTCCTACGAGACATTAAATTTTACTAGATGTGTCACAATGATCCATGCCAAACATCAAACGTAGACTTCTGTATATTATCTCTAGTTAGTTATTTTGTGTCCTGCGGTGGGTTGGCACTCTGCCCGGGATTGGTTCCCTGCCTTGTGCCCTGTGTTGGCTGGGATTGGCTCCAGCAGACCCCCGTGACCCTGTGTTCGGATTCAGCGGAAAATGGATGGATGGATAGTTATTTTGTTAAGGGCATTGATGAGTGCCAATTTGCCAGTCTTTTGTGAAGCATGTGGTCGAAGGTTCGAAACAACAGCAGACAAACACAAATTCAAACAAACAACTTCTTTTATTATTTCTTGATCTTTCTTAGTGAGCAGAGACCCGCTGCAGAATGCTGACAGTTTGTCACTGACAGCATCCACGTCACAGGAGGCCCTTTGCGGTTTTCCAAACCGGCTTTTATTTCCTCTTAAGCACGTACACATAGTTATCTCATTCTTGCACCTTACAAGTAGCCTTTCCTTAGAAGTGGAATGAACTTCTGCTTTTGCTAACTAGGACAGGGTGCGGTCCCTAAAAGCTGATCCACCCTTTATTTATTTCTTTTATTAATCTTATGGCTATTTTATATATTTAGGCTCTAATGCTTATTATCCTTAACTTTCCTTCATCACAATCTCAATACATTTCATATAATTTAACACACAGAACTCTTATACTTGCAAATACAATATACATATACATTTTTTTATATATATTTTTATACACTCAATTACACACAGATAGTAATCACCAAGGCGTTTTCTTTAGACTTGTTTACCCAAATATTCATTGCACTGAGGCGTAGTCCCAAAATCTTCTTCCCCTCCCTTGGACTGGGTTAAAAGCCCTCAGCCCAAGATTATTTGTTCAACTTTTATTTAATACATTGATTCAGATTTTTATTATTCCACAAGCACCACACGTAAAGCATAAAAAATCAGGATTGTTATCCACTCAATTTTCCTTATACCAGTTCAAGAAAAGTAGATACCAATTCTGGTTGTCCAATTATAATGAAACTTCAGATCTGTGTGTTTATTACAAAATTTCAATCACTTATCTTTGTCTATAATGCAAGTTTATATGGCAAAGAACTACTTCTGGTAATCCGATCAAACTGAAATTTCAAATGTGATTGTCTTTTGTGGTCAGTAATATACCACTTCCAATCACATGATGATGAAGGTCAAATTTTACATCCAACGATAAGTAATGATCGTACAAAATTTAAATTATTTATCTCTATATATATAATGGTAGTAATGCATATGTAACAGTGCTGATACCTGTTAAGATATCTTTTCTGGTTAGCTGATTAAGGTGATATTCTATATCTATAAGTTTATACCCTAACTAACAACAAGTTCAATTATTTTTCTGTTCTTATAATGCATTTTCACATGAAAAATGACAATACAAAATTTCAATTAATTGTTTATTTATACTATGTATCAGTTTATTTGAAAAATTCTAAAGATTGTTCAGGTAAAGCACCACTTCTGATTGACGTATGTTACCCAAAACTTGATAGAAAGTGAACACCCATATGCCAGATTTCATAAATCTGTCTCCAAAGCCTTCTTAGGTTATCATGTTTCTGTACATACACACGCACACAGACACACACCCAGACACGCACACACACACACAGACACACACACCCATGCACAAACACAAACACACACACACACACAGACACACACATAGAAACACACACACACAGACACACGCACACACAGACACACACCCATGCACAAACACAAACACACACACACACACAGACACACACATAGAAACACACACACAGACACACGCACACACACACACACCCACACACACCCAGACACAGACACACACACCCACGCACAAACACAAACACACACACACACAGACACACACATAGCAACACACATAGCAACACACACACAGCAAACACACACACAAACACACGCACACACACACGCACACACACACCCACTCACACAGACACACACACACCCACGCACAAACACAAACACACACACACACAGACACACACATAGCAACACACACACAAACACACGCACACACACACCCACTCACACAGACACATACACACCCACGCACAAACACACACAGACACACACATAGAAACACACACACACACACGCAGACACACACACACTCACACAAAAACACACACCCACACACAAACACACAAACACACACAGACACACACCCAGACACGCACACACACACACAGACACACACACCCATGCACAAACACAAACACACACACACACACAGACACACACATAGAAACACACACACAGACTCACGCACACACAGACACACACACCCATGCACAAACACAAACACATACACACACAGACACACACATAGAAACACACACACAGACACACGCACACACACACACACACCCACACACACACACACACACCCAGACACAGACACACACACCCACGCACAAACACAAACACACACACACACAGACACACACATAGAAACACACACACAGACACACGCACACACACACACACCCACACACACACACATAAACACCCAGACACAGACACACACACCCACGCACAAACACAAACACACACACACACAGACACACACATAGCAACACACATAGCAACACACACACAGCAACACACACACAAACACACGCACACACACACCCACTCACACAGACACACACACACCCACGCACAAACACACACACAGACACACACATAGCAACACACACACAAACACACGCACACACACACCCACTCACACAGACACATACACACCCACGCACAAACACACACAGACACACACATAGAAACACACACACGCAGACACACACACACTCACACAGAAACACACACCCACACACAAACACACAAACACACACAGACACACACCCAGACACGCACACACACACACAGACACACACACCCATGCACAAACACAAACACACACACACACAGACACACACATAGCAACACACACACAGCAACACACACACAAACACATGCACACACACACCCACTCACACAGACACACACACACCCACGCACAAACACACACAGACACACACATAGAAACACACACACACACACACGCAGACACACACACACGCACTCACACAGACACACACACCAACGCACAAACACAAACACACACAGACACACACACGCAGACACACACACACACGCACTCACACAGACACACACACACCCACGCACAAACACACACAGACACACACATAGAAACACACACACACATAGACACACACACACGCACTCACACAGACACACACACTGACGCACAAACACAAACACACACACACACGCAGACACACAAACACAAACACACACACATAATTGCAAGAATAGCCAAAACATATTCAGGACCATATGAAATGAGGAGATTCATCAAAATCTCGAAGTTGAATTTTTTCACAATTACTACACTTTCTTCGTATTACAAATATGGTGAAATAAAAAGCAAAGAATTGAGGCGGAATTTATGGTGGGCTGTAATCTACAGACACATCTCTGTCAATAAATGTGTTTAAAAGGTAGGTGACCCTATCAGTGAGTGTAACCTCAGCCTGCACCTAAGGATCGTAGCAGCATGAAACTGAGGTGACCTGCCATCTACAGACACTGTGCTAATAAGAACTGAGCTCAGTCCTCTGAGATGTACACCCAGGGAGTGGGAGAACAATCGTCAAAAGCTGTGGAACTAATAAAACTTACAAATTGAAGTTAATTTATTGACAGAAAATTTTAAAATGCACAATTCTAAATGTATAGATTCAAAAATAAAAAGCATCAAAACTTACAAACGTAAAGATAAAATAAAATAAATTAAGAACTGAGAAAAACAAAACAACAACTAAAATGAACTAATTATGAGAAAGCCAAATTCCACAACTCAAAATATTAAATTCCAAACAACAAATCCAAAAACTTAAAAGACAAGGTTAAAACACCTGCTGTGATTCACACACACACAAGAATGCCTAATGGAGTCTAACGGCAGACCTCCAGAGCTCCAATCGAATGGTGAAGTTGTCGCTTTGAATAATTTGTCAGTGATGTCATGTGATACTACTGGTTACAGTACGATTAATATTACTGTGGTGGGGTGGTTATCAAAGTCAAATAATTACAGATGTAGAGTAAACCATGCAAGTGACATAAATGTGCAATCCAACTGGCTTTTTAGCAGAGCCCTTGAATCACAGAGCTCTGGAGGTCTGCAGCAAGACCCTTGTCCAAAAATGGCAAAATGTTGTGAGACCTCCAAACCAGAACCAAGACGCAGGCCAAACTCCCGACTAGCCTGCCCAGAGAAGGTTCACTCCCAGGCAGCCTGACTGACTACTCCACCTGCTGGATTGGGCCTACAATTGGCCAGATAAGTTTTTTTTCTTCAATAATAGCAAAATTCCAAGAAGATATTCAAAATGGCCCACAAGTGAGGGGATTACAATCAACCCCTGGCGTGTGTAAGAAAGGGGAACAAAAGTAATCTTTATAAAAGGATTTACTGATAAAAATTGAAAAACAACAAAATACTCAAAAACATAATTAGCCAAAAAGATTTGATTAAAAAGCAATCCTCCGTGGCCAAGTCCTAGTACAAAATCCAAAGACAGGAAACATTTCCCTCAAACCCAGAAATCTGAAACAAAGGCCAGAGTGTATTCAAATAAACCACAAGGAAATTGCTTTCACAGCCTGCCTTTAAAAGCTGGGGGTGGTTTGTTGTGGTGAGCTAATGGTGGTCCCGCCTCTTGGGGGACCACTCATGAAACACAAAGAGCATTAAAGAACAAAACTACCCACGCAGAAGCTAGATAATCTCTCTCTGTATAAAGTAATGAAACATTAACCGTCCAGCTTCAGGCCTTCATGTCCGGGCGTTATGTCACCCGGCATCTGATCAACAGAGGAAATAATTAAGGATAGTTTATGCATGAAACAGTGGTTACCTCCCTGGAGTTTATTGTTTGGGGTTGCAAAGCCCACCCCTAAAATAAAATAAATATCATTCTCAGACCCTTCACTCCTTATATGCCTCACTCTTGAACTCTGAATCCTCGTCTCTCTTTCTCTCCATACACCTTCTCTCTGTTTCTTTTTTGCAGTCTCTTCCTTCTTTCCTTTAGTGCCCTTCCTTCCACTCCTCTTCTTCTTTCTGGCTCTGTCCCCTGGGTGTGCATCTCCTTTTCCACTGTACAATAATTTAGATCCCCAAAAATCATTTCTAAGAGAGGTGTGTACCCCACCTAAATGCAACTTACATCCTTAAATTACATTAAAAGACGTCGCAACATACTGACCTTGTAACATGATTTACTTGTACAAATGATAAAACGTTTCTTCATTTCTACTTGTAAGCATGTAAATTACTAAAGAATACTTAAACGGTGTAGTGGTTCAGAATAGGTGGAATATTTTCAAAATACGGAGAAATGAATTTGCCTATTGAAATGGGGGGCTGGGGGGACTGAAGTACTGGCAACCTGAAAAGTGATACGAGTGCGGATGTCTCCCTGCTAAAAAAGCGTTGTGTGCCCATCTAACTGAGTGAACACAATAACCACACCAGGACGCCTATGAGATGAGAGCTCTGCACATGCGCACAATGCACAAGAGGCTCCGAATTTGTCCCTACCGCGGTATCAGTAAATTGCGTTTTAACTGACATCGGTGCGTGTGTGAAATCATCGATCTGCTACAGCGTCTGCATGTTGTCAGGGACACATAATATCTTCCCCAAACTTGATCTTGGTGCGACCTTATCACACACATATTGTGGAACATGACCCAGACACAGACAGGTAGACACGTTCAAATCGCCCCACACATGTTTATTATACACTTCCATATTTACAATTAAGTGCTCACAGTCCCCAAAGTTGTGGCCACAACACAATGCCTTCTATCTTCAGGCCACCTCCTTGCCTCCTCCCAGAGCTCGTCCTTCTTCCACTCGACTCAAGTCCTGAATGAAGGGAGGCGGCCCCTTTTATAACCACCCGGATGTGCTCCAGGTGCCTCCTGGCAATCTTCCACCGGCACTCCCCAGTGTGGCGGAAGTGCCGGCTGTGTACCGGAAAGCACTCCAGGTGTCCTCGATCCTCTTCCCCCCAGAACTTCCGGGTGTGGCGGAAGTGCTGAAGTCCAGGGCTCCCAAGGCATTGGGGTGCCCCCTGGTGGTGACCACGGGCCCCTACAGGGTCATAGCTGCCAGGGCGGTCGCCCCCACATGGTCTGGGGAATGCGTAAGCTCTCTTCTGGTCCTCCAGGGCATCCCGGCCGGGTCGCCCCCCCAGGCACCTACAACAATATATAAAAAGGTTCTTCAGACTTATGCAATATATACGAAATATATTTTAACATAGGTATCTTTAGGCCTCTCCATTCATCAATGCATTGCAGTTACGGGAATGCTGACAACCCTGTGGCCTTATAGAGTATGGATATACAAGAGAATATTTAGCATATAACAGATGACATGTTATTCTGTTACAAAGAGATCCATATATTGGGACATTAAATCATCTTGTATTAGGTTACATGGAGAAGTGATGCCTCTTTCCAAGTGTGGAGAGACCTTGAGATGTCATGCTAGAATTAATTCATCTTATTTTGAGCAGTAAGAGAAAATGAAATACAACTGAAAAGGTTAACACACAAAAAATGATGCATAAAGGCAGGGCCGGATTTATATGAAAAGAGGCCCTAGGCTATTCCACTTATGAGGCCCTTTCACCTTCCATTTTTAAGTTTGTAAATTACATGAGAGATAATAAAATTTTGCTAACAATTTGAATGTAGGCCCCTCTTGATCTTGAGGCCCTAGGCTGAAGCCTAGTTAGCCTATAGGAAAATCCGGCCCTGCATAAAGGTCTTCCTTTGCAGTGTCAACCTTTGCCGAAGGACCGTCACTATCGTACTGCTTATCTCAATTCGTGTGGTCATTTATTGTCTTATATTTACTATCCATCCACATGTGTTCTCATGCTCTCTCTCTTGGATGTTCGTTTCTTGTGACAGTCCGTCTGCTGTCCGTACAGTTTGAGCTCCATTTTTGGTCTCCTTCTGTCATTCCCTATGGTGAGGGTTTGCCACTTCAGTGACTGAGAAGTTGCTTGCTAGTACACAGCGGAGAGGAGACACACGGTGTCCACTTCTGTTATGTGACAGTCGTCAGGTGGCACCTCAAGGCTGATCCCTCTTCATTGTATTTTTCCCATAGTGCCATCTTCTTGATACCCCTTAATTGCCTCCTAGTAGAGCCCGACCGATCAGACACTTTTGCCACCAATACCCATTCTGATAAAAAGAGTCTGTGATTTCCGATTACAGATATTAGTGGTGGGCGGCACGGTGGCACAGTGGGTAGTGCTTCTGCCTTGCAGTTAGGAGACCTGGGTTCACTTCCCGGGTCCTCCCTGCGTGGAGTTTGCATGTTCTCCCCGTGTCTGCGTGGGTTTCCTCCAAGCACTCAGATTTCCTCCCACAGTCCAAAGACATGCAGGTTAGGTGGATTGGTGATTCTAAATTGGCCCTCGTGTGTGCTTGGTGTGTGGGTGTGTTTGTGTGTGTCCTGCGGTGGGTTGGCACCCTGCCCAGGATTGGTTTCCTGCCTTATGCCCTGTGTTGGCTGGGATTGGCTCCAGCAGACCCCCGTGACCCTGTGTTTGGATTCGGCGGGTTGGAAAATGGATGGATGGATATTAGTGGTTGTTAAATAGGCCCTGCCCCCAGGGATTTAATATTTGGTACAAAAAAACATGCAGTCAAAGGCAGCATGGTGACATAATGATAGCACTGCTGGCTCACAGTAAGGAGACCATGGTTTCTCCCTGCATGGAGTCTGTATGTTCTCCGTGCATCTGCGTAGTTTTCCTCCTACTGTTCAAAATCATGCTGGTTAGGTAAACTGGTGTCAAGTATGTGTGACTGCGATGGACTGGCGCACTGTCCAGGGTTTGTTCCTGCCTTGCACTCTATGCTGGCTCTCATAAGCTCCAGCACCCCCCACCACCCTGGTCTGGATTAAACAGGTTAATGCTGCACATCCCCTCTCTGACACATCAACACTGAGGACTGTCAGCCAATGAATCACTCAGTAGAAGTGCGTCAGGAAACGCAATGGGGGCTCCTTTATACCAACAGCAACACGTCTGCACAATGCCACACTGTGACTGTGAAAGAGAAGTCAGAAGTTTCCTTAATAGTCATTCTGGTGTGTGTTCATACCATAGTGTGGGTGTGAAAATATATTTATAAATATTATAATATTTATTTATTTATTTATTTATTTATTTATTTATTTAAACTTCTTCTGTAAAAAGTCAAATTTCCTCCTGGGAGCAAATAGTTCTATCTATCTATCTATCTATCTATCTATCTATCTATCTATCTATCTATCTATCTATCTATCTAGAGGGCTAACCTGGGATGCAGGTGTCCCGAAATGAATCAAAATATATTAATTAGAATTTTGTATTTTTTTTAATAAATATTCCTGCCATTATTCTTTAACCCTTGTAACATTTAACTCTAAACCAGAAGGTGTCCCACCACCAGCTGCTGGCATATATTCATTCGGCCGGTGACTGAGAGCTGGTGTTGACACAGCATTTGTGGTAACAGAGCAAACTGAATACAGGCATGTAAAGCGTGTGAAGAAGAAAGCAATTTACTTTGTGATAAAACTGACAGTTCTTCAGGAGCTGAGAGTGACAGCATGATAAATTCTGGTTCAAGTGTTAGTGAAGCATACCAAGGTGATGGTTTTGCTTTGAATGTGTTCGGTAGCTTTCATTCACTGGATCTCCGGGGCTCAAGAGAGAAGTATTATATACAGATAATCCCTCATAGAATTTCAGTCTGTTCATAAATGACAGCATGTTAGCTGTAATTCTGACTGAGCCCAAGACACGGTGCTGTATGTACACATCAAATATTAAACAGCAGCACACACTAGGCCAAATTCCAGGCTGTATGAATCTGATGTCCGTTATGATGAGTTGCTGCATTTCTTTAAGCTTCTTGTATATCAAGATGTAATTTAAATGACAGAACATGCTGGTCAACAAAACCTTTACCGTATGGACAGAATATTCACGAGTGAGACACTTTGCAGTTTATTTCTCAGGTGCCTGTGTTTTGTTGACAATAATTCACCTGCCCCTTTCCACAGGACATATCCTTTCTGAAAATCTATCTAAACATAAAAATAAACAACACCAGTATATATACTAACAACAATATAACTTTAAATTACATTATGTCAGTATAATTAAATAAGACAGTACCTAAAACTGTGGAACAATATCATATTCTTCAATTCTGTGCCATTTACAAAACAATAAATAAAACTCAATTATTGTAAGAGCAGCTAATATACACAATGTGATGAAACTAAGGGAGGTTATAATTCTGAAAGCTCCACTCTTCTTCCTCCACGCCACTGAGCGAGCCCCTCCTGTCCTCTTAATGCTGATGATGGCGGATGAGCCAAATATCACTTTACCTGAACAGAGAGGCACTTGAAGTGGTTCCAGTTGAGGCATAAAGCATAAATGTACATATAGAGAACTTTAAAACCATATGGAGTCCTAGCTGTCCAGGTTGTGTGCTCCTTGAGTTACCTAAATGGCGCCCCTCAGGTGACGATACCTTAAACAGTTGACTAATATATTGACCAGCTCTGATTGAATACTTACTGTATATTTAATATAAGCATAAATATGAGTATGTTTATAACTTGACACCTCCTGATAATCTTATTATTAATATAGTCTTAATTTATTGTTACAGAAATACCATTTAATGCTTCACAGAGTCTAAAAACCAAAACGGATGCACATCTCCTTACCCCCTGAGTGAAGATGTCTGCCATACGTGCTCAGAGTAACAGGCTATAGATAGACAGACAGACGAACGGACGGACGGACTGACTGACTGACTGACTTTATTAATCCATCCATTTTCCAACCCGCTGAATCCGAAGACAGGGTCATGGGGGTCTGCTGGAGCCAATCCCAGCCAACACAGGGCACAAGGCAGGAACCAATCCTGGGCAGGGTGCCAACCCACCGCAGCACTTTATTAATCCCAAGGGGAAATTCACAATAGTAGTAGTTTACACAGTCAGTGAGTAGTTTACACTTTGAAGGACTGCCTTTCAAAAGCTGTTAATGATAAATTACATCTACCGTAACATATTATAAATGTGTCATACAAATGGCATAGCAGTTACTTTAAGGTGTTGTACTTGTAACTTTTGTTCAAACTGGACAGTGCGCAGATTCATACACTTTATTAAAGCAGCCCATTCATTAACAAACATGTTCAGAACACACCAACACAGACTGCAGCTACTGAACTCCATTCAATTGCGACCTTTTTTAATGCAAAGAACACACAAAAAGGTAAAATCAAATATAGTTAAAACATTTATTTTCATTATACAATACAATACAATACAGTTTATTTTTGTATAAAGCCCAAAATCACACAAGAAGTGTCGCAATGGGCTTTAACAGGCACTACCTCTTGACAGCCCCCCAGCCTTGACTCTCTAAGAAGACAAGGGAAAACTCCCAAAAAAAAAAACCTTGTAGGGAAAAAATGGAAGAAACCTTGGGAAAGGCAGTTCAAAGAGAGACCCCTTTCCAGGTAGGTTGGGCGTGCAGTGGGTGTCAAAAGAAGGGGGTCAATGCAATACAATATACAGAACAGAACAGAACAAATCCTCAATAAAAAATAAAAAATAAAAATTTTTTAGAAGTACGGAGAAGAATTTAACAGTAGATGATATCACATAATAAGATTTGGATAATTTTAGACTCCTGGAGACCTCATCCATCAAGCTGCCTCCCCTATTTGGCCATTCCACGGCTGAAACAGTGTTGGGCCAGCCAATCCAATGAAAGGACCCCTCTTTCCCACGATTCCTGTGATCCTCTATCTGTGGTGTAACTGCTTTTGAAATGAAAGAGTAGGTCTACTGTTGTGTCAAGAGAAGACAAAGCACTGAATGTTTGCTGGCTACGGTGAAACAGACTTTAGTTCAGCTTAGAAAATCTTTTGACGCTGGCATTGTGTACAGGGTGTATGTGCTGTATACTGTATGTTGAGGTTGATGTAAGGATTGCAGGTCCACAAAAGTTGAAATGTTGGGGTGCTAAACCACCCCACCCGTTTAATCAAACTTAAAGTTATAAACAAAAGGTGCACTCGATGGCACCAAAACAAATGAAAATCAGGGTTTCCTTACTTCAGGAACCTTTCTTGGCTAACAGAGCCTGCTTTAGTCACTGAGGGAAGGAGCTCCGTCCTACGGTGTGCTCTCATATTGTGTGACCCCTCTTTCTGGGAACCGTGGGGTAAAATAGCTGGGAGAAGGATTTGGGCGAGTCAATTGAACTCACTGGACATCTACTTAGCACTGTGGAAGAAATAGAAGAAGATAAGGTGAGCGCATAGTGGCAGTACATACAGTCATGGCCGAATTTATCGGCACCCCTGGAATTTTCCCAGAAAATGCACCATTTCTCCCAGAACATTATTGCAATTACAAATGTTTTCGTATACACATGTTTATTTCCTTTATGTGCATTGGAACAACACAAAAAAACAGAAAAAAAGCCAAATCTGACATCATGTCACTCAAAACTCAAAAACCGGGCTGGACAAAATTATTGGCACCCTCAACTTAATATTTGGTTGCACGCCCTTTGGAAAAAAAATAACTGAAATCAAGCGCTTCCCATAACCATCAACAAGCTTGTTACACCTCTCAACTGGAATTTCCGACCACTTGTCTTTTGCAAACTGCTCAAGGTCTCTCAGATTTGAAGGGCGCCTTCTCTCAACAGCAATTTTGAGATCTCTCCATAAGTGTTCAATCGGATTTAGATCCGGACTCATTGCTGGCCACTTCAAAACTCTCCAGCGCTTTGTCTTCAACCATTTCTGGTTGCTTTTAGAGGTATGTTTGGGGTCATTGTCCTGCTGGAACACCCATGACCTCTGACACAGACCCAGCTTTCTGACACTGGGCCCTACATTGCGTCCCAATATCTTTTGGTAGTCTTCAGATTTAATGATGCCTTTCACACAGTCAAGGCATCCAGTGCCAGAGGCAGCAAAACATCCCCAAAACATCTTAGAACCTCCACCATGTTTGACTGTAGGTACTGTGTTCTTTTCTTCGTAGGCTTCATTCCATTTTCTGTAAACAGTAGAATGATGAGCTTTACCAAAAAAGCTCTACCTTGGTCTCATCTGTCCACAAGATGTTCGCCCAGAAGGATTTTGGCTTCCTCAAGTACATTTTGGCAAACTCCAGTCTGGCTTTTTTATGTTTCTGTGTCAGCAGTGGGGTCCTCCTGGCTCTCCTGCCATAGCGTTTCATTTTGTTCAGATGTCGACGGATAGTTCGAGCTGACACTGTTGCTCCCTGAGTCTGCAGAACAGCTTGAATATGTTTTGAAGTTGATTGGGGTTGTTTATCCACCATTCGGACTATCCTTCGTTGCAGTCTTTTATCAATTTTTCTCTTCCGTCCACGTTCAGGGAGATTAGCTACAGTGCCATGTGTTGTGAACTTCTCAATTCTGTTGCGCACAGTGGACAAAGGAACATGAACATCTCTGGAGATGGACTTGTAGCCTTGAGATTGTTGATATTTTTCCACAATTTTTGTTCTCAAGTCCTCAGACAATTCTCTGCTCTTCTTTCTGTTCTCTATGCTTAGTGTGGCACACAACAGAAAGGTTGAGTCCACTTTTCTCCATTTTAACTGGCTTCAGGTGTGATTGCTGTATTGCATCATATGTTTGAAATAAAACAATTTACACACAATTTTGAAAACCAAATATTAAGTTGAGGGTGCCAATAATTTTGTCCAGCCCGGTTTTTGAGTTCTGTGTGACATGATGTCAGATTTGGCTTTTTTTCTGTTTTTTTGTGTTGTTCCAATGCACATAAAGGAAATAAACATGTGGATACCAAAACATTTGTAGTTGCCACAATTTTCTGGGAGAAATGGTGCATTTTCTGGGAAAATTCCAGGGGTGCCGATAATTTCGGCCATGACTGTACCTCAGAAGAGTCCAGAGGATGACCCACTGTCGCACATGCATGACAATATTTATGTATTAAGATCAAATAAGGCTTACCTACTGTCTGAAATCAGAAGTTTTCTGAACTGCACTTATATTCACGCCATTTGTGTGTTCACCAAATTCTGCACATTTTGACAAACTCTGTCACTGAAAATGTCGGCCCCTGATTGACGTGACTTGTGAGTGCCTTGTGCCACTTAGGTTACTGAGCCCCATTTTCTACTAATCAGATCAGCCATGTGATTAATGGGTCAGGCTCTACAGTTCTGTTTGTCTAAGTAGTTGTTCTTGTCCCTTCCATTTACCCTCTGGTCTTATTTCCATACCTTAGTACTGTTACCTTTCTGGCCTCAAACTGTTTAGGTGATGTAACCAGAAAGGGGGCACCAGCGAGCCTCAAACCCCAGACACCAACAAACCCAATACAGTCCCCAGTTCAAGTAAATGTTTTTGCTTATTAATGCAGTGCTTGCCTTTACTCTTGGATAAGATCCACTTTTGTAGCCACTGATTATATAATGTTCCTTTCTCCCATTCCAGTCCTCCAGGTGAGTGCCACCTTCTACTCCCCAACTCTGACTCCCCTGGAAAAGTCTGGATGGCTTCTTTTTATGTTGGACCCAGGAGTATTTATGGTGCCATAACACTGAATGGTGGAAGCACTTCCGGGTCCCACGAGAACAAGGAGATCTTCTCCCTTCAGCTCTCATTGGCAGTGCAGAAGGACCCTGACAGGATTGTCCATCAGGACTACGAATCCCATGAATCCCGGCAGGTCTCCATACTGGGTCCACTTGAGTGCAGCACTGCCATCTATTGTACTGGGGGAGAAATTGTGTTGGATAGACAATTTCTCTTTGTCCATTCACTGTGGCCTTCCAGCCTGGAAAGACACCACCAACCAACCTGGCTTGGATGCTTGTCCATCTACCTGGGCACCTACAGTGGACAAACCACTTCAGCTGTGGTTCTTCAGTTTTCTCTGGACCAGTTTCTGCCCTGATTCATTTTTCTTCTTCTCAAGTCCTTCCTAATTATTGTGTCGTTTAACAATCTCATTTCAGCTGCTTGGACTGCACAAGTGTTTGCTTGCAACAATGCGACACTCATTACCATACATCAGAGTAGGTACATAAACAGAGCTGCACTGTCCGTTTGTAGTTTCTTGGCTGATCTCCCTCCATGTTTTTAATCTCATGATAAATGTGGTTCACCTTCTTAATCCTCCTGCTCAGTTCTCTGTCATCGGTGTCCCCAGGTATTTGTAGGAGGTCACTCACTCCAGCTCTTTGCCATTACTCTTCTCTCTTGGATATTCGTGTAGCTCTGCTTTTCTGCTGATTTCCATGGCCTCACTTTTCTTTGTATTCAGCTCCATTGCCGTTTCTGCAAGTTCTTCAGTCCATACTGCTACTGGATACTGCAGCTTGTCTCTCAGGTCTGTTCTTAGCACCACATCATCAGTGAAGAAGAATACAGTAGAACATCTGATTATCTGAGGTAATGTGGACTGATGCTACCTCAGATAACTAACATCTCCTAAGGGATGGATGGCCATAAAAAAATTTGACAATTTATTTGGTAGAGTATCACTTTGAAGCATTCTTTCATACCACAGTGAATTTAATGTTATATATAAACAGAGAAAATTACGACATTCACACTTAGTTTAAAAGTATAGTAGTTATGTTCTCCAATTACATTAAATATGCGATCCTACATAAATAAAGAGCGTCACGGTGGCACAGTGATAATGCTGCTGACTCGCAGTAAGGAGACCTGAGTTTGCTTCCCAGGTCCTCCCTGCGTGGAGTTTGCATGTTCTCCCCGTGTCTGCATGGGATTCCTCCCACAGTCCAATTATATGTAGGTTAGGTGGATTGGCGATCCTAAATCGACCCTAGTGTGTGCTTGGTGTGTGTGTGTGTGTGTGTGTGTGTCCTGTGGTGGATTGGCACCCTGCCCGGAATTGGTTCCTGCCTTGCGCCCTGTGCTGGGTGGGATTAGCTCCAGCACCGACCCCCGAGACCCTGTGTTAGGATTAAGCGGGTTGGAGAATGACTGACATAAATAAAGAAATAGGTGGGTGTATTTTGTTATGCTCCAGCAGCAACACAAAGCCATAGTGCAACACAATATACAAAGTGCCAAGTATTACACAAGTGCAAGTGTTGTGTATGCGTAGAAAATGGCACACCATGAGAGCAGAAAGACAAGGGACCACGAGAAAGGCGAGAGTCAGGAGCAAAACAAAAAGAGACTGCAAGTGAAAAGTTCAAAAAGCCTAACATCAAAACCAAAAGTGAAATCCCAACTTGTGGTCGATAAACAAAAGCACTAGTCGTAAACCCAACTATTTAAACACACGTACACTTATTGTTTGTTTTTCATATCCGCAAGCTCGGATGATGTGGAATTCCAATGGGTTGAACTTTATACTCATCGACCTTTGACAAAATGCATAGCGTGACCCCGATTGTCACTCCATAGCAACTCCTTAGCAACATATACCCACAAAATAGTGACACACGAGAGTTTCAAGATGGCATCTCGTGAAAATTTAGAATAACTTTTAACTACCTTAATATGAAAGAATTCAAAAGATGTAATAACAGAAATGAATTCCATGACCTCAAATCCCCTAATAAACAGAAAAATAGTATAAAAGTTGCAACTTTGAAATAAAATAAATCAATTCACATCATAACAGCAAGAGGCAGAACAGCACACACAATATATCCAGCTGTGTCTCCAAAGAAATTCTAATTGTTTTCCTATTTTCAGTTACACCGAGTACAGTGAAAGTCTTACTTACATGTTTGATCAACAAATAACACCATGTGAGTGTGTCTGATGTATTAGACTGGGGTGAGGATTGAAACAATGGAAGAAGTATGGAAACGTAACTAACAGATGAGAGGTGTTAAATTATTAAAATTCATCTTACCTTTTACTTATTTGGCATCTTATTTCAAGGTGCCAAATAACATTTGAGATACAATTAGTTGCATTTCTTTTGATTTTCTCAATTGGAGCACACGCAGGTGAAGTGACCTGCTTGTGGTCTCACAGTGGTGTCAGTAGTGGGATTTGAGACCACAACCTCAGAGTTTGAATTCCAAAGCCTTTGCCACTACACCACACTGCCTATTTGGTAGCTGTGTCACTGTCCGTGATCAATTAAAATAGCACCTTGGGTTACACGGTGTCGGCACCATGTGGGGTACAAGTGACGAGAGGTTCTGTTTAGATCCTGTATTCCATCTGGGAGGACATAACCTGGTAAGCTGTATGCACTGAGGTCTCCATATTGCAAGAAGTCCAGAGAAAAGCAGTTAGACTGAGTCAAGGCTGGTGGGTGATGAACTAAATGGAACTACGGCAGCAGTCGACTCAAATGTGTGTTTAGGTCTTTTTGGTGCAGTCCTGATTTCTACTCTGTTCACAGACAACAAAATGGAGTTTGTAATATCCGATATGGAGGAGGTGTGCCCAGCTGTATCGAAACCTCTTCATATGGAATATAAATGTGAAGAGGGGGTCTCAGAAGAGTTGTGTGATGATGAGGATGAGAAGAATCCCTCACTACAAAGGGTCTTATTTGGTGGGCATACCATGGAGAAAAGAAGTGTGGACATTAATACAGAGGAATGTGAGTGGGAGCCTGCACAACTTAAGCAGGAAAGTTTCCACATTAAAGAGGAGGAGTGTGAAAGAGAACTAACAGACATGAAAGAGGCCAAGTCTCCCAGCGTTGACATGCAGACAAATGAGACTGCAAGCCCAATAAAGACAGAAGACTTTAAATCAGAGTCTGGCACAACATCATGTTGTCCAAATACAGAAGTAAGTGGATTCGGCTCTACAGCAACTGGTCACTGCTCTCTACAGCATCATCCTGAGTTGAAGGTGAAGTCCGAATATTTGGAATCTGCCATGAATAGAACTACTAAAGCACCTGGTTCAAGTGATTCAAGAGAAGGTATGTGCTAAGATTTATATATATAAATATATATTTATATTATATATAAGTGAAGGTCTGTGTAACAGTTTGCACATTTGTAGCTAGAGATCAAGAAAGGAAGAAAATTAGTCACATATCTTAAAATAGTTGTTTTATTCCTAAGCTTTCAACATCTTTTTTTTTTTTTTTCTAATTCGCCGTTGTTTTTAAGTCTGCATATGGTGGGTTCATGTCATGTCACGAGTTCCACCACATCAAACACTTTATTTCTATGGGGAAATGTTTTTGTCTCATGTCCCCAACAACAACACAGTGCAAACATAGCCCCAAAGCACAGTTCTTCCTCTTCTTTTTCTGTCTCTCTCTCTCTCTCTCTTAACCCTTCTGCCTCCTCACTTTCTGGCAAGCTTTGTCCACCTCCTCCCAACTCTGGCTTTTGGAGTAGTGGTGGCTGCCTCCTTTATAGGACACCCAGAAGTGCTTCAGGTACTGAATATCCTTCTTCCAGCAGCACGTTTGGGTGTGACGGAGGTGCTGCACCAAAGGGCTCAGCAATTGTCCAGGTGGCCCTTGGCTGTGGCCACAGCAGGGCTGAGCTTCCATGTTGCAAACATGTGGCACCATAGCAAGTGAGGGTGACTGCCCTCTGTCATCCCAGCTGGGTAAGAGGCTCAGAGTCCGCCACTGTGTATGTTTTAATTTGTCTCTCAGTTTTGAATATGACTATCATCATTGTCTTTCTGTCAGTATTCTTCTCTTCCCCCTCCTGTGGGCATGTTGTTCAAAACAAGAATAGAGTAAATAAAAACATTTGTTTTTTGTGCATGTTTAAGTAACTTGATGAATTGTGATTAAAACACAGTAATAAGGCTGGCTCAAGGTTTTAATTCTTTTTTTTTTTTTGCTTTCTTTCCTATAATCAGTGCATTCCAGGTTCAGCTGATTAAATCACTAGGGTTAAATCAACCTGATCAGTTTAGGTTATTTCAACATCCATACGCTGCTCTACACAAAATTATTGCCTCTTGTTAGATCAGTTTTAATACTTCTTAAATTCACAGTTTTTTTATAACTTTATTATTTTCTGCAGAAGTTGAAGAAAGTGACTGTTTATCCTTAACTTCATCAGTTCAGACATCCCTTCAGTGCAGATTACAAAATACACAAGATGATGAAAATATGAAGAAATCAACATCTGGACAAGGTAGTTTGATGCCAAATTCGTTGCAGGACAGTTCTTTGCCTTGCGGAAAACTGAAGAGGACAGATGACAGCACCACTCAAGTACAAGTGCACATGATAAATTCAGCAAGTTTGTTAGACTCTCAAGATCAGATGAAAAGTTTTAATGGCAAAGCTGATATCAAAGACAAATGGAGTAATACAAGACAGAAGCCGTATTGTTGTTAAGAATGTGGAAAGCAGTTTTCCACCAATAGTTTTCTGCAGAGACACACAAAGACTCACACTGGAGAGAAGGAGTACTGCTGTTCTGAATGTAACAAGTGTTTCATGACTAAGAGTAATCTTCATATTCACAGAAGAATTCACACTGGAGAGAAGCCGTATCAATGTTCTGAATGTGGCAAACGTTTCTCACGCAGTTACAGCCTTCAGAAACACACAAGGATTCACACTGGAGAGAAGCCATATCGTTGTTCTGAATGTGGCAAGCTATTCTCAGATAGGAGTAGTCTTCTAGTACACAGAAGACTACACACTGGAGAAAAACCATTTTGCTGTTCTGAATGTGACAAGCAGTTCTCCTGGAGAAGCAATCTTCTTTCCCACTCAAGGATTCACACTGGAGACAAGACATATTTCTGTTCCGAGTGTGGCAAACATTTCAATTACAAGATCTGTCTTCAGATCCACATAAGAATGCACACTGGAGAGAAACCATATTGGTGTTCTGAATGTGACAAACAATTCTCACACCGTAACAGTCTTCAGAAACATGCAAAATTTCACACTGGGGAAAAGCCATATTGTTGTTCTGAATGTGGAAAACGATTCACGGATAGAAGCCTTCTTAAGGTTCACTTGATAAGCCACACTGGAGAGAAGCCATATTACTGTATTGACTGTAACAAACGATTCTCAACGAATAGTGGTCTTTATAAACATAAAAAAATCCACACTGGAGAGAAGCCCTTTTGTTGTTCTGTGTGTGGGAAATGTTTCTTGCATAAGAGCCAACTTCAGAGCCACACAAAAGTTCACACTAGGGAGAAGCTGTATTGTTGTTCTGAATGTGGGGAACAGTTTTCATACAATAGCGGTCTTCAGAAACATTCAAGAATTCACACTGGGAAGAAACCAAAAAAGAGTAAGTTGGAAGGAAAAGGAAGTTAGGAAGAAGAAGGTAGGAGGAGGAAAACAACTTTAACAGTATGAAGAGGATTCAAGGAAGAAATTCATACTTGGCTGCCCATCTCCAAGAATAAAAAAGTTCCTTTCCCACCTCTGCAAGGTTATTATAGTTAATGAAAACTAAAATCAAAACTGACACTATTAATAAAAACTAAAATAAAATAATTAACAAAACTGAAATGAAAAACTAAAACTAAATTAAACCATTTAAACACCTGGAAAGACGTACTGAAATGAAATAGTAACTTACTAAAAATATTTTTAGTTTTCGTCACAACCGGACTTACAAGAGACTGCTGTCAATGTCCCGCTCCACTGACAGACTGAGGAGATTGTTCCTCCCCCACACTATGTCACTCTTTAATTCCACCTGGGGTTGGGTAAACGTTAAAATTATACAAAGTTATTGTATACCTGCATTGTTATCACTCTTTAATTTAATGTTGTTCTTTATCAGTATGCTGCTGCTGGAGTATGTGAATTTCTCCTTGGGATTAATTAAGTATCTATCTATCTATCTAGAGGGCTAACCTGGGATGCAGGTGTCCCAAAATTAATCAAAATTTATTAATTAGAATTTTGTATTTTTTTTAAAATAAGTATTCCTGCCGTTATTCTTTAACCCTTGTAACTTTAAACCAGAAGATCTCCCACCACCAGCTGTTCGCATATATTCATTCGGCCGGTGACTGAGAGCTGGTGTTGACACAGCATTTGTGGTAACAGAGCAAACTGAATACAGGCATGTAAAGCGTGTGAAGAAGAAAGCAATTTACTGTGTGATAAAACTAACAGTTCTTCAGGAGCTGAGAGTGACAGCATGATAAATTCTGGTTCAAGTGTTAGTGAAGCATACCAAGGTGATGGTTTTGCTTTGAATGTGTTCGGTAGCTTTCATTCACTGGATCTCCGGGGCTCAAGAGAGAAGTATTATATACAGAAAATCCCTCATAGAATTTCAGTCTGTTCATAAATGACAGCATGTTAGCTGTAATTCTGACTGAGCCCAAGACACGGTGCTGTATGTACACATCAAATATTAAACAGCAGCACACACTAAGCCAAATTCCAGGCTGTTTGACTCTGATGTCCATTATGATGAGTTGCTGCATTTCTTTACGCTTCTTGTATATCAAGATGTAATTTAAATGACAGAACATGCTGGTCAAAAAAACCTTTACCGTATGGACAGAAAATTTACGAGTGAGAAACTTTGTAGTTTATTTCTCAGGTGCCTGCGTTTTGTTGACAATAATTCACCTTCTCCTTTGCACAGGACATATCCTTTCTGAAAATAAAATAGCACTGATTGAGAGACTGACGGTCATCATACAACATCAGCATATTGTTACTGACAAGTCACTTTTGCTTTAAAAATGTCATTTAACAACAAAACGATACAACCCTGATAAAATTCCCAAGCTGGCAATGTCTCCATGGCTGAGGTAATGGAAAAAGATGATCCGCTGTGGCAACCCTTAATGGGAGCAGCTGAAAGAAGAAGAAGATGCAGTGAGAGTTACAATGCTAAAGCAGTTATGGTATTTGGAATACTATGGCTATTCCCTGGACCATTGTATTGCTGCACGTTAATTACAATTAGATGCATTACACTAATAAACAATATGCAGTTAATTTCAGTGTATTTATAAAGCCGCTCCAGGAATGTGGATTTAAGAAAGAAAGAGTGATCACACAGGAACAGTAGCACTGCTTTGACGCTGGGTGCTGCCAGTCTGCAAAACCGAGCGGAGAAATTGTGTACGCCAGGGTATGAGGTACCATGGAAAAGTGTGTGGCTTTACGGCAAGTTTAGGTTTTATACATCACGATTTGAGCGTGGAAATGTTCGTACGCAACATTTCTGTGCGTACACACCGTTTATACATGAGGCCCCTGATGTCATTGCAACAAAAGCAGGACAAAGCGAGGTCAGAAATAAAAGACAGAGTAGAAAACAAAGTAAAACATCATAAAGAAGGTTACAAAACAAAAGGGCCAAACACATGCAGAGCAGGTTAGAGATAATGAAAAATGGAATTCAAAACACTCAAAAAAAACGTAGGAGCGAAACACATGCAGAGCAAGATGCAGAATTTGAAAGCAGAAAAAAACGACAGTGTCAATAAAAGAAAGCAAACATCGCATTAGCGCAAAGAAAGAGAAATTATTAGTTGCAGAAATAACGAAAAGGCGAATAGAAATCGAATATATGGACACAGGTGATATGTCAGAAGTATGTAAATATTGTAAGGCTTTGAAGTTTAAGTCAGAGAATTTTTGGATGGGAAGCGTCGGTGCACAGCCATTTTAAGATCTCTCCAGAGATGTTCAATCGGATTCAAGTCTGGGCTCTGGCTGGGCCACTCAGAGACATTCACAGAGTTGTCCTGAAGCCACTCCTTTGATATCTTGGCTGTGTGCTTAGGGTCGTTGTCCTGCTGAAAGATGAAACGTCGCCCCAGTCTGAGGTCAAGAGCGCTCTGGAGCAGGTTTTCATCCAGGATGTCTCTGTACATTGCTGCAGTCATCTTTCCCTTTATCCTGACTAGTCTCCCAGTCCCTGCCGCTGAAAAACATCCCCACAGCATGATGCTGCCACCACCATGCTTCACTGTAGGGATGGTATTGGCCTGGTGATGAGCAGTGCCTGGTTTCCTCCAAACGTGACACCTGGCATTCACACCAAAGAGTTCAATCTTTTTCTCATCAGACCGAGAATTTTCTTTCTCATGGTCTGAGAGTCCTTCAGGTGCCTTTTGGCAAACTCCAGGTGGGCTGCCATGTGCCTTTTACTAAGGAGTGGCTTCCGTCTGGCCACTCTACCATACAGGCCTGATTGGTGGATTGCTGCAGAGATGCTTGTCCTTCTGGAAGGTTCTTCTCTCTCCACAGAGGACCTCTGGAGCTCTGACAGAGTGACCATCGGGTTTTTGGTCACCTACCTGACTAAGGCCCTTTTCCCCCAATTGCACAGTTTAGATAGCTGGCCAGCTCTAGAAAGAGTCCTGGTGGTTTCAAACTTCTTCCACTTATGGATGATGGAGGCCACTGTGCTCATTCGGACCTTCAAAGCAGCAGAGATTTTTCTGTAACCTTCTCCAGATTTGTGCCTCGAGACAATCCTGTCTCATAGGTCTACAGACAATTCCTTTGACTTCATGCTTGGTTTGTGCTCTGACATGAACTGTCAACTGTGGGACCTTATATAGACAGGTGTGTGCCTTTCCAAATCATGTCCAGTCAGCTGAATTTACCACAGGTGGACTCCAATTAAGCTGCAGAAACATCTCAAGGATGATCAGGAGAAACAGGATGCACCTGAGCTCAATTTTGAGCTTCATGGCAAAGGCTGTGAATACTTATGTACATGTGCTTTCTTAATGTTTTTGTTTTTAATAAATTTGCAAAAACCTCAAGTAAACTTTTTTCACGTTGTCATTATGGGGTGTTGTGTGTAGAATTCTGAGGAAAAAAATGAATTTAATCCATTTTGGAATAAGGCTGTAACATAACAAAATGTGGAAAAAGTGATGCGCTGTCAATACTTTCCAGATGCACTGTATGCACTTTTCTAAATGCCTGTTGAGTGTTTATTTAGGTTTCTTCCATCTTTAAACTGTGGGTTTACACCTACAGAGTGGGGCAGGTGCCTGAAGGGGAGACAAACAAAAATTACCGAAACTGGACAGAAAAATAAACAAAATTCAAAAGACCAAATAAAAAAACGTATTTCTTTGTGTAATCCAAGATCAACTTCATATTAAAAAATAACCATGGAGCAGTCACAAGGATGGACAATGTTGGTCTCAAAATAATACTTATCACCATCTCTGCATTGTTTGAACCAATCGACTCAAAACGGTGCTGAACAATAAAAAGCTGAAATCTATGTAAATGTAGGGATAAGCATTCTCTTTGCACTTGCAATCCTGATATTAGACATAATTTGACAGTCTGGAGTTAGATTTCCAACTGAAGTCAGTATGTGAGCACCACACCTTTACTAAGTGCAAGTGACATTTCGAGTGAGAGTGATGAGCTTGGCAGGTGTTCTGTGTCCTTGGGCACCATCACTGCCAAAATTAATGGAGAGAGAAGGCAGCAAGGTAAGGGTGGGACTTTGTTCTTGTAGCCAATGGGAGTAGTCAATGCTAACCAGCCAATAGTGAGGCATACCTCCTTCCCCTTCACCTAACGGAAATGCGCACAGTTTACTCCATGACCAGAACTTACTAAAAGTGTGGCATTTTTTTTCAATAACTCTGGATGTGGAACTCCAGAGCTGCACTCCATTGAGGAGGTTGTCTCTTTTTATTATACATCTGTCATAACACCTGGTAACACTAATGTGGCGGTTAGGGTTGGGGGAGGGTCGTCTGACTCATTCAAGTAAACCATGTGACAAAAACCTGCAATATAATTGGCTGTTCAGCAGAGCTGCTGAATGGTGGGGTTGTGGAGGTTTGCAGCTTTTTACAGTAGCTGAGCTGAAAGAAAGCTGACAAAAGAGTCAGAACATAGCACATGCACACATAGATACACGTGTATATATATATATATATATATATATATATATATATATATATATATATATATATATATGGTTGAAATAGTTTACTGTCAAATAAATGCAGAGTACACGACACGTGTTTCGCCCTCATTCTGGGCTCATCAGGTGTACACACTCCACTGCACTCCCTCTCGGGAATCGAACCTTGGACGTCAGCGCCAGAGGCGATGCCCCTAATGTTGCGCCACGGCATGTGGTTCGTTTATTTGACAGCATGTAGATCGGGGTAATTACATTCACGGCATTCGTAGTCTGTGTCACAATCTGATTGTATGGGTGGTTACCTACACTTATATATACAATATATATACAGCTTGGCCCATATTCATGTATATGACATTTCACAGGTTGTAGCATTTAAACTACTGCGCAAAAAGCATCGAAAATGGCCTCACTGTGTAGCCTGAGAATGGGAGTAACAATGTGCTGAATTGGGCAACCCCTGCTGTGTTCTTAGTGTTCATGTCCCATTATGTTACATGATAATAACATTAGTAGTTTCCTGACAATAACACCTTTTCAATCATATACATAAATATGGGCCAACCTATGTATATATACACACACAGACACACACATACAGGGTGTCCCAAAAATGTTTAGACACTTAGAATGATTAAGAATATAATGTTTATTAAGACAACACTGCAAGTGGTGCCATTGCTGCTGTAGGAATCCATCATTGCACATATTCAGGAGGAGTTTGGGGATGAGGACCAGTTTTATTTCCAGTAGGATGGAGTAGCTCACCACCACCATCATGATATGTGGGCCTGTCTTGACAAAAATCTGTGTAAAAATCTACCAAATAAATGGACTGGGTGAAAAGGTAGGCCTCGCATTCATCAGACCTCATGGCAATGGACTTTTTTTTGTTTTAATGGGGTCACTTGAAAAATAAAGTTGATTTCACAAAACCGCAACAATCAATAAACTGAAAACAGTCAATTAAAGAGAAAATGTACCAGTTAATTTAATTTGGTATTTAGATGCATGTGTTTATATATTGTGACAGATTGGGGGCGCTCTCGCTCCCTTGAACCCTCGGACACCACGCCAGACACCAGGTAAAAGTCCAATAATAATATTTATTTGGACAAATATGTGCACAAAGCACCCTCCTCTCCACAATACTCATAAATATTAAACAATACGCTAATCAATAATACTCCACCTCTCCCAGACGCGTTGCCACCCTTCCACCCAGCTCAGCTCGCCGTCTGGGATTTCCCATAGTCCTTTCATAGTCCTTGACCCGGAAGTGTTTCGCCCTCTTCTGTCCACGTGACATGGAACACTTCCGGGTCAGATAAAAATCCTTTTTCTTCACCCCAGAAGCACGTCATTCCTCTTGTCCATGTGACTCGGACGTACTTCCAGGGCGTTGGGCAAATAGTCGCTGCTCCTCCTTGCAGTGCCTTCTAGTGGCCCCCGTGGTATCCAGTAGGGCTGTAAAGGAAAACTCCAATGTCCATAATTCTCTGGTGGCATTCGAGGCACCTCCATGCTGCAGGGAGGGCTCCACCTGGCGGCCTGGGGGTATTGGCCGGGATGAAAGGCCGGCCATATATCACAATATATATAGTGATAGAAGAAAACAACTCCAGTCGTAATAAAGTGTTGGGGAAATGCCTCGTATAATGTCTGTTGGATTGGTCAAATAAATAAATGAAACAAAAGGGTTCAAAAACATCTTACAACAGATACAAAGAAGCAGGGTTATTTATACAAAACAAAAATGGCTACAGGAAATGAAACAAAGGATGTGGCATCTTCGTAATGGGACCGGAAGTGACGTCATCTTGCTAGGGTACTGATGAGGAAGTGGAGCCCCTGCCATTTTGAGTGCTGGAAAGGGTAAGTGCGCTTTTATATGTCTTCTTTGTGGCTGAGAAAAAAGAGAGAGAGGCATTAATACCTTTCAATAACGCTTCATCTCGTGATGTTTTCCTTATCTTAGGGCTTGTTGGCTGCCTCTGAATCACGCATGTGTGACAGGATCCGCCGGGTCAGGCGATCTGCACCAAGAGGTCATGAACCCAAGAGAGAGAGTCAGCGCTAGCCTGTAAGGAACTTTTACAATAAACAACACTGAATCAGTATGGCTGAAGGTCCAAAAACCACCAGGGGCCTCATGTATAACGCTGTGCGTAGAACTCACACTATAACATGGCGTAAGCACAAAAGCGGGAACATGCGTACGCACAGAAAAATCCAGATGCAGGAATCTGTGCACACGCAAACTTTCACGTTCTTCCACTACATAAATCCCGATCAGCGTGAAAAGTAACGCATGTGCACACGCCTTCTGTCCCGCTCCAACTCCTCCCAGAAGTACGCCTCTTTGAATATGCAAATCAATATAAATAGCCTTCTGTGAAAAGACAATGGGAAAAGCACGGGGGAAAATATAAGAATTTCAGCAAATTCCAAGTGGAGACAAAGGAAAAACGTACTATTTGTTGGTTTAAACAGTGGTATAATCAACAAAAGGAAGTTGATCGAGTGACAGAGTGTCGGAGAAACTCGAAAGATCAAGTTCACAAAGTCGCACAGTGCCCGAAATAAAAAAGAAATCACATATCAAAGTCGCCGTGAAAAGGCGAGTCGTAGCCCACCGTCTGAGTGTCATATGAAAGCTTATTAGGGTACAGAGAAAAAAAAAATAGGCACACAGTGGGAAAAAAGCATGAAATGTCAACTTTAATCTCGAAATTTCCACTTTAATCACGTAGTTTATTTTGCCATTAAAGTACAACATCATAAACTTCATCTTAAAATCGTTTATTTTACTAGTTTCTCAAGTAGCACATTAAATTCTTTGTTCTGTATTTGATCTTCTATGTGCTCTATGTGTGTGAATCACTACGTGCTTCCGTTCTTTCTCTTTCTCCGACAGGACACAGAATCCATTACATTCGTGATATTACAGCTCTCTGAATAATTAAAATACTGAGATGTATACGTGATATCTTTTTCATGATGATAGGAATGAAAGCATGTTATTAAACATGGGAACACAGTGGCGCAGTGATTGTTCATATCTCACGCAAGAGGCTTGCTGCGCTATGCGCGATCTTCAATGAAATAATTTATCACAGCAGTACTGTCTCTTTCAAACGTACTAACCTCCAATTCCTGTCCTTACTTTTCTTTCTCCAAAATCCCAATCACCACACAATCAGCTATGTAATAGACGTGAAGCCATCTGTAAGCTTAGAACGCCAATTCTTCAAAACTTTTAAGGAACATTGAAATATCTTCGTAGTACATGTTTAATTATTATATCCGTCTATCTTTCCAGTGTCGCGTCAGTACCAGCAAGAATACAATGCAATGCAGGAACAATTACTGAACTAGCTAGCGCTGCGGCACCGTGTCCTCACATGTTTAATTATTAACAATGCAGATTATTTAAATGAAGTTAAAGTTTTATCTGTATAATATAATCAACATATTTTGCTGCATTTCATCTTAAAAATGAATACCGTTATCATATGTAAATACGCGCTTTATAAAGTGGCACAGGTTGTGCAATATTATAACTGTAGTGCAAGTTTACAGTGAGGTGATTGTACTTATAAGTACAAACAGTTCTACAAGGAGCACTTGATGGACTGATTGAGTGCGTTTATAGTTCTTGGGATGAAACTGTTTCTAAACCGCGAAGTCCGTACTGGGAAGTCTCTGAAGCGTTTTGCTGTGGCTCAGGCAGCGTCTGCTTCATGCTGTGTACCGATAATTCTCTTCCCAATCAGCTGCTGCTGTGATTCCCCACTCAGATACAGTGATATAAATACTCCAAGTGGTGCAGTGAGACTAATATGGAAAAAGATGATCTGCTGTGGCAACACTTTACGGGAGCAGCTGAAAGAAAAAGATGCAGTGAGAGTTGCAACGCTAAAGCAGTTATGGTATTTGGAATACTATGGCTATTCCCTGGACCATTATATTGCTACAGGTTAATTACAATCAGATGCATTATAATTTGCAGTTAATTTCAGTGTATTTATAAAGCCACGCCAGGAATGTGGATCTAAGAAAGAAAGGGTGATCACACAGGAACAGTAGCACTGCTTTGACGCTGGGTGCCGCCAGTCTGCAAAACCGGGCGGATAAATTGCGTACGGTACGGTATGAGTTACCGTGGAAATGTGCGTGGCTTTACGCCAAGTTTAGGTTTTGTACATCACGATTTGAGCGTGGAAACTTTCGTACGCAACATTTCTGTGCGTACGCACCGTTTATACATGAGGCCCCAGGTGACACAGGAGTTGGACTCCCAGTGCACCGCCATCCACTGTAAAGCGGCATCATCTGTGACAAAGGTAAACTTCCGCCCCAAAAGGTAGCACCTTAAGTTAGACACCACCCATTTGATTGCCAAAGCCTCACGTTCCACCGCCGCATACCTGTTCTCCCTATTCAGCAGTTTCTGGCTCAGATACATCATGGGGTGTTCAGCACCATTGATGCATTGGCTTAACACGGCTCCTCGTCCTGTGTCTGACGCATCAGTTTGAAGAATGAAGGGAAAAGCAAAGTTAGGTGTGTGTAAGACAGGTGCTGACGTCAGGGGTTCTTTAAGTCACTAAATGCATTCTCAGTATCGTCATCCCAAATCACGCTAAGCGTCAAACTTGACCTGATTAAGGTTTAGGAACCAGAACAATAGGACTGGACCACAGGCTGTGGCTTGGTTCAACCACGCCCATTTCCAGCATACATCTGATTTCCAATTCCACTTCAGCCTTTTTCACCTCTGGAAGTCTATAGTGTCACTCTCGGAGAACAACTCCAGGGTCAGTGACAATGTGTTCAATCAGCGCAGTGCGCCCTGGATGCTCATTAACTCTCCCTGTCACAGATAGGATGGCTGATTCCAGCTCCTGTTTTTATTTTGAAGATAGGTTGGGTCTGAAATTAAGGCTTTGATGTTCGGTGAAAAGGGAGCATGGCTGGCCGGAGGAAAGACCCTCGTCCCTTTCATTCCACAGCTTCAGCAGATTTAAATGATACACATGCTCAATCATTCGTCTATTCGGTTGTTTCACCAAATAGTTGACAAGCCCTTTTCGTTCCATAATATCATAGGGGCCTTGCCAATGAACCAACAATTTGGAATGCGACGAGGGAATAAGCACGATAACACGATTCCCTGGGTGGAATTCGTGGAGGGTCGTGTTTCTATTATAATAACGCTCTTGCACTGCTTGAGCATGCTCCATATGTTCTTTGAGTACTGGTCTGATTTTGGCCAAACTATCGTGTAACTGCACAATATATTCTAAAATATTAGAGGAGGGGAGGACCTCTTCTTCCCATCTTTCTTTGAGCATGTCCAAAAGACCTCGTGGTTGCTTTCTGTATAACAACTCAAAGGGAGAAAACCCCATAGAGGTCTGAGGGACTTCCTGATAGGCGAAAAGGACAAGAGGGAGCAACTGGTCCCAGTTTCTCCTATCCTCTCTAACTACCTTGCGTAGTATCTGTTTTAAAGTCTGATTGAATCGTTCCACCAGCCTGTCGGTTTGTAGGTGGTAGACCGATGTCTTTAGACACTTAATTCTCAGTAACTTCACCACCTCCCTGAACATCTCCGCAGTGAAGTGAGTCCCTTGGTCAGTTAGGACCTCTTTGGGAGATCCCGACACGAACAAATAGCCCTATTAATTCCCGTGCGATATTTTTTGATGTCGGTGAATGCAAGGGGACAGCCTCCAGAAACCGAGTGGCGTAATCCACCATGACCAATATATACTTGTGGCCTCAGGCAGAGGGTTCAATTGGACCTAAGAGATCGATGCCAATTCGTTCAAACTGGACATCAACTAAAGAGATGGGGATAAGAGGAGCACAGTCCCTCCTAGGAATCTGACACAACTGGCATTCAGGGCATGAATTGCAGAAGTGTAGGTCCTCCTTATTTATCACCGGCCAATAGAATCAGAGCTTAATCCGCTCTATTGTTTCTTCAGCGTGGTGGGCGTGTGCTAATTCACAAACCTGGTGACTATAGGTCTGCAGTATCTTCCCCTCGTGTTCCACCACTCGATACAAGGGATCGTTTAAAATGAAGTAGGGCATTCATGGATTGTGATTCAGGGACAGTTGAACAGTTGAACACTGCTTCCGTTTAAAGGAGGCCAGCATTAGTCTGAACTGAGAAGCCAGTTCCTGAATGGGATCCCGGTCGACCTCAAGGGGCGGTGTTTCAGGATCCACCAGTGGGTCAGTTGTGCCGGCAACATCCCAGTCACCATGGGGTCCTTCCACCTCGTCACACTGAGTCGACACATGGGTCTTAGTGGCCGTCATACACAGCATGGAGGCAGCCGGATCAGAACTTTCTCTGTCAATTAACAATCCCACCCTCTGTACAGGAGTAATGTCTTTACCACTTATACTGTTCAACCAGTCCCGTCCTAGTATAACCGGATAGTGTGGATTTGGCAGGATGGCTACAACCAAACAGGTCACAGAACCATCCACTGTGATCATAAAATTAACAGACATGTAAAAACGGGTTTCCCTGTGAATAGACAGACTTGACTTAAAGTCGAGCCACTGTCGCAGTAGGTCAAAATGGCTAGCAACAATGGACATGCTACTCCCAGAATTAAACATAGCGGTAACCTGGTGACCATTCAGTAAAACTACTCCTGTATGTGGGAGTGACAAAGGGTTAACAAGGGCACAGTATCTCTCTCTCTTGGTGTGGGAGCAGTCCATGGGCTCGATTGGGTATGCCGTGAGCATATGCCCAACCCACGACACTTAAACAGCGGGGATGACTGAGTGGTTTCTCCTTTCTTTGGGTCAGAGATTTTGTGTATTGTCAGGTGGGCTCAGGGGCTGCAGCATGAACCTGTCTAGGGTGATGAGTGGACCCCCTTTTGACCCCCCCCATGACTCTCCACCACCTCAAGGAGAGTGTCCACGTTAGGGAAGCTCTGTTTGTGGACCTGCTGGGAAATTTTTTCTGGGAGAACATTAACAAAGGTCTCACAGGCCAGCTGCTCGAACACTTGCTGGGCGGTATTGAAGTCCAGCCTTAACCAGTGCCCTGTTTTTCCCCAGACCTCAAAAGGCTAAGATCTTACTGGTCTGTCTGGGTCAAATTGCCACTCCTGCCAGTCTCTCTCCTGCTTCGCCGCCGATACACCGTAGCACTTATATACCTCGGACATCAGGGTGAGGTAATCAGCAGCCTGCTCCTCGGAGAGGTCATAGTAAGCCCTCTGCGCCTCCCCTCCTGCCAGGAGGTACGCTGACTTTGACCTCGGCCAAGCATTGCTCTTCACAGTGCACTTGAAAATAAGAAAATACGTTTCCATGTCATCCCCCTCAGTAAGATAAGTTAACTGAGGGGACAAAGAATATAAATGTCTACACGTAGAAGTCTGTGTCTGTCCAGCCCAGAAATGCAAGGCTACAGTGTGAAGTTCAAAGAGCCGGCAAGGCAGCCCCAAGATAAGTCAGAGACAAACTCACTTAGCCACTAATATACAGGTGCTGGTCATAAAATTAGAATATCATGACAAAGTTGATTTATTTCAGTAATTCCATTCAAAAAGTGAAAGTTGTATATTAGATTCATTCATTACACACAGACTGATGTATTTCAAATGTTTATTTTTTAATGTTGATGATTATAACTGACAACTAATGAAAGTCCCAAATTCAGTATCTCGGAAAATTAGAATATCAATTAAGACCAATGCAAAAAAAGGGATTTTTAGAAATGTTGGCCAACTGAAAGGTATAAACATGAAAAGTATGAGCATGTACAGTACTCAATATTTAGTTGGGGCTCCTTTGGCCTGGATTAGATACAGATAGATACTTTATTAATCCCAATGGGAAATTCACATTCTCCAGCAGCAGCATACTGATACAATAAATATTAAATTAAAGAAAGATAATAATGCAGGTGAAAAACAAAGGATTACTGCAGCAATGCAGCGTGGCATGGAGTCGATCAGTCTGTGGTACTGCTCAGGTGTTATGAGAGCCCATGTTGCTCTGATAGTGGCCTTCAGCTCTTCTGAATTGTTGGGTCTGGCGTATTGCATCTTCCTCTTCACAATACCTCATAGATTTTCTATGGGGTTAAGGTCAGGCGAGTTTGCTGGCCAATCAAGAACAGGGATACCATGGTCCTTAAACCAGGTACTGGTAGCTTTGGCACTGTGTGCAGGTGCCAGGTCCAGTTGGAAAATGAAATCTGCATCTCTATAAAGTTCGTCAGCAGCAAGAAGCATGAAGTGCTCTAAAACTTCCTGGTAGACGGCTGCGCTGACCTTGGACCTCAGAAAACACAATGGACCAACACCAGCAGATGACATGGCACCCCAAACCATCACTGACTATGGAAACTTTACACTGGACCTCACGCAACGTGGATTCTGTGCCTCTCCTCTCTTCCTCCAGACTCTGGGACCTTGATTTCCAAAGGAAATGCAAAATTTACTTTCATCACAGAACATAACTTTGGACCACTCAGCAGCAGTCCAGTCCTTTTTGTCTTTAGCCCAGGCGAGACCCTTCTGACGCTGTCTCTTGTTCAAGAGTGGCTTGACACAAGGAATGCGACAGCTGAAACCCATGTCTTGCATACGTCTGTGTGTGTTGGTTCTTGAAGCACTGACTCCAGCTGCAGTCCACTTTGTGAATCTCCCCCACGTTTTTGAATGGGTTTTGTTTCACAATCCTCTCCAGGGTGCGGTTATCCCTATTGCTTGTACACTTTTTTTCTACCACATCTTGTCCTTCCCTTCGCCTCTCTATTAATGTGCTTGGACACAGAGCTCTGTGAACAGCCAGCCTCTTTAGCAATGACCTTTTGTGTCTTGCCCTCCTTGTGCAAGGTGTCAATGGTCGTCTTTTGGACAACTGTCAAGTCAGCAGTCTCCCCCATGATTGTGTAGCCTACAGAACTCGACTGAGAGACCATTTAAAGGCTTTTGAGTTAATTAGCTGATTAAAGTGTGGCACCAGGTGTCTTCAATATTGAACCTTTTCACAATATTCTAATTTTCCGAGATACTGAATTTGGGACTCATTAGTTGTCAGTTATAATCATCAACATTAAAAGAAATAAACATTTGAAATACATCAGTCTGTGTGTAATAAATGAATATAATATACAAGTTTCACTTTTTGAATGGAATTACTGAAATAAATCAACTTTGTCATGATATTCTAATTTTATGACCAGCACCTGTACAAGTGAGGTGAGCACGTCGGCAAAACGAAACCTCTGAGGAAAGAGAACCTCAATTAGCCACTGATAGACAAGGGAGGTGAGCACATTGGCAAAACGAAACTGAGGAGCCGCTAATACACAACCGATGTGATTGAAGTGCCAGAATCCATAGTTTCTAGGAGCCTGGGCTTTTTACAGTACGGGTTTACACCGCTAGTCTTACATATAAATGTGGAAGTGTTTGTGTGTCTGGCCTGGAAGTGACAGGCTACAGCTTGAAGCTCCACGTGTTCACGGACTGTGTGTGGGGTACGGTAGCTGCACTTCCTCAGAAAAGAAAGTGCTCCACAGGGTCATCAGGACAGTGGAGAGAACAATTGGTTGTACCCTCCCCACTTTGGAACAAATCTACACCACCTGAAGCTGCAAAAAAGCAATAGACGTTTCACAGGACTCATCACATCCCGGTCATTGCCTCTTCCAGCTTTTGCCATCGGGCAAGAGATACAGAGCTATGAAAACTAGGACAAACCGCCTTAAAAACAGCTTTTATCCGAAAGCAATCATGGCCCTGAACTCAGAATAAAACTGCTCCATATTATTCTTCCATTGTGCAATATAGACCTTAAGTCAACAAGTGCAATTTGTATATGTACTATTCGGTTTGTTATTTTCTCTTGTCTTCTTTTTAACCCTTATTCCTCACACTGAGTCGATTGCACCTTCAATTTCATTGTTCCTTTGTAAAAGTGACAATGACAATAAAGATCTAAATTACTGTTGCCAGAATGAAACTGCTGCCGCTAATACATGAGTGAGGTGAGCACATCAGCAAAAATTAAACCTCTGAGAAGATACTCTAACTGCTAATACACAACCAAAGGTGAGCACATGGGCAAAATGTAACCACAGAGAAACTCTACTAGCCACTAATGCATAACTGATTGCTTGAAATGCCAGAACCCATGGTTTCTAGGAGCCCAGGCTTACACAGCTTGTTTAATATCAAAGGCCCCGTGCCAACTGCCAGCGAAAGTGAAGACTGATTTGTGGAGACCTTGGCTAATACTTCTGGGATCTCAGCTGGATCATTAAACACACCAGCACCCTCACTAGCAACCAATTCCAGATTTTTGCCTCAATGTTGTGAAGAATCCAACGCAGTCTTGTCCTCACTGTAGAGACTTATGCTGCAGGTTAAATTACCCATACTAAACTATGGGAATTATACCTCCAGGTGTTCATAATTTACTGTATTAGTGGGTGACACCAATTAGTTGCAGCATTCTGGGTTATCAGCTGGTCTTTAAATTCAACATTAAGTTACAATTAGAGCACATCTACATAGAATACCAACAGAAGCATTTAAAGTTACAGCAAAAATGTAAAATTACCAAAAAGTCTTGATAGGCTGCTGTGGTTTCCCCCCCCCCCCCCAAAAGCAGAAAATGCAAATTTATAAAATGTGATTCTGGATGGAATCTGTCAGAGGCCTCACTGTGGCTGCAGGCCTAAAGGTTGGGTGTGGGAGAAGGACCACAAGTCTAGATTATGCTATTTCTCTTGTGCCAACTGTTTGGCCATTAGAGCACCACTTAAGAATCCCCTTCCCAGCTTTAATCCATCTTTGGGAGGGGTTAAAAAAAAAAAAAAAAAAAAAAGGACTTCTGATTGGACAATCCTGTCAAACTGAAGTCTTTCATTCTGTAAAGTCCTGGTGCCTCCGATTTTGCTATAGTGGTTGCAAGACATGGATGCCATCCAGTGACCTAAGATGAACTGGACTCCTTTGGTACTGTGGCTCTTCAGAGAGTCCTATGAGCAACTGGCCATTTGACAGTCAAAAGCAGTGGTGCCCAAGTCCTAAAGGAGGCACATTACCTGCATTGTGAGGGAAAGCAGTAGTTGAGGCACTATGGCCATGTGGCACAAGTCCTAAAGGTGACCTGGCTCACAGGTTCCTCACTGATGAGAAGCTGGAGTAGGCCAAGAGGTTGCCCATGTAGCACCTGAACATTTCTAGTGTGTGTGTGTAACAGGACCACATCTGCAAATAATCCCTAAGCAGTTGTCATGTGTGGCACTCTTAGTTTGGGACCCTGCACTGGTACAAAGCAATAGGGAAACGAAGTGTAAACCTGACATTAGATCAGGTCGATTGCTGAATCCCAGTCCCCTCAAACTCCTGCTAGAAATGATCAGGTATAGATGCAACCCCCCCAACAAAAATACAGGGGACAATGATTCAAGCATTAAAGTTTATTGCTTGGTATTAGCAGTGCCATTTGCTTTTCTGTAGACCAAGAATAGTACAGCCACACAGGAGACAGCCAGTACACCCACGACAGCTCCAAGGATGGAAGCCTGGAATTGGAATCCTGCATGGATAAAAGCCAAGCATTGAGGAAGAAACTAAACCCACTTCAGCTCCTGCTGTGTTGCATTAAGTGTCTATGTATGCTATGCTCCTTAATCCAAGTTACCTGAAGTAGTTTTATCTTGCTGGCCAGACAGTGACTGCGATACAGAAGACAAAGGAGAGACCTGCTCCAGATAAAGAGGGCCAACAGAAATGTCCTCCTCCCATCCAGCTGGGACACTCACTTCACCTGGAAAAATACACAAACTGCAGTTTTATTCCAGGCTGGACAATGCAGAAGTCTGCTGTAGAGGTCACTTACTTGCTCTCCTGGGTCTGTATCTGGGGGCACCAGGACCCCTCCTGAAGGGAGGGGGGTTGGTACAGCTTGTATCACAGCAGCTACAGACAGCATTGTTCCCATCAACTGAGCTCCACCTAAAAGCACAGCCACCAATCAATACCTGCCAGCTTATTGGCCAGACTGGCAATAAGGGCACACCTATACACACTTACTGGCTCAGTGCAGAGTTGTATGAACAATCCTTATTCAATGAATCGACATTAGCCGATGCCAAGGTCACCTTCAGACGGCATGTAATGAAGATCTGAAAGTAGACACGACTACAGTCACACCTGGGAGCTTCAATGGGATTCCTCCAAAGGAGATGGGAGGAAAGGACTTACTGAACTAGTAGTCAGGCCATAAAACCTGAAGGCATCCAGCTGGAACTGCAATACAGACTGGGCAACTCTGGGGGACACGAACTGGGAATTGGAGCCTGTCAGTTGGCTGTCCAAGAAACATCTGCAATACACAAGAGGGACCATAGCATTGCGTTTCAAGACCAAGATCTTGACAGACTACTGCTCACACCCACCCACTATTCCCAATGAAGGTGTAGGCTGGGGCTGATGCATTGGACCCAGGAGTGGCCACACAGCGGTCCACAAAGACACGGAGAGGCACATGGTTAGAGTTGTCCACAGACGCTTGAAGGTTAATGAGGTCTCCTAGGAAGAAGGTGTTGGATGAACTTGGCCCACTCCAGTCACCTGCAGACAGTTAGGGATGTTATGGACTTACAACCACAGAGCAGAAGGAAGGTTTTTTTTTTATTATATACAATTAGATGTACACCTACTGCTCATTATAACAAGCAAGAAGCCCAGAATATCCTCAGCAGAGATTGTGGAGGTGTAGGGAACCCAAGTGGGGTTTAGAGCTTTGCTGCTGACATTGTGGAGCCTGCATTGGGAGAAATTAAAGAATTAAGCCAAGAGTCTGTCCTACTTCAAATCTGCATCAACAGTTGTGGCACTGGGCCTAGAGTTTAGGAATACTGATACAGCCAACATAGAACATAACTGAGGTACAAGTGGAGTTGGTTCACTCACCTGTTGTATTGGCATTCAATCTGTACCACAGCTGGATTTGTTCTTACAATGGGAAGACCATCAATTGGAGAAGGATTGTAGACGAGGGTGAAGCTGTAAACAATCTCAGCACCCTGCATCTGAAGAAGATGCAACAGTTTGGTTACACATCCAAGGTATCTGGCAACTAATCTCTTAAAGCCAAGTAAATGCTATTCCATAGAAGTGGAAAGCAAAACCACAATGGATTCTATAGACATTACTTCTAATGCTCTATAGTGATTAACTGCTCAATGCTTTAAATTGTAGAATCTAGTCAGTCTAGATCATGTTGGATTGAAGACCTGAAATGGTCATGGATGGCAGGCCAAAGAGCCACCTACAATACCTTGCTAAGTCATCCTTTATCCATTTTTATAAAGCACTCTGTTTCAGATTTAATGACAAGCAACTGGCTAAAAATTTAAACCCAACCCATAAAGTTTATTCACTGCATGTAGAATGTAAACGAGTACAAGTAATTTGAGTTGAGAAGGTGTTGCCAAATTGTAAATCTGCTTAATTCTATTCATGCAATAACGGCCTTAAAAAAGGGACAATCCAAGTTTTACCCACTTTTTAAAGCTCCAATTAAAAAAAGAAAAAAAAAGTGTAGCCTGGTACTCATTTTGTATTTCAAATCTGAATGTTAAGTTGCCATTTTAGCAAGAGTTCACAAGACAGGGACCTGCAGACCCCTTAGGCTGACCCACTGTAGGACCCAACTGGTTTTTAGGGGAAGCACAGAACACCCAAAGAGTCAAGTATAGGCAATAAGCTTTAAACGTGTTAAAGGTGCTGCATTTCCCCCACCCCAGAGGGAACACTCAATCCATTTCAAACCCTTACCACGTCCACTTTGCGTCTGTTAATTCTAGATTAAGCAGCGGCCCAAACGTCAGCCCTAAATTTAGACTGCTGTATTAATCGCCGTATACTGCGCAAGCGAGGTCTGTCGACGTCCACCGTCTCTAATCAGGCACATGTGCCCTGACCCTGTTACACCTTCATCCCTGGTGTAGTTCCCCCTCTTGAGCTGTGTGGGCACAAGGACATTAGACTCGAACAGTCAAGCACTGCCTTGAATCCCAACGAATACGGACAGGCAGTCCGCTGTGAAGCTCTCATCTCGCGATATGGACGGAGGACCAAAATGTCTTAACGCGGGTCTGACAAGTTCACTTTCTAGTGAAAGCATTAAACGCCAATATAGAAGCCAAGACCGAACCACATAACGTTATCTTAAGATAGTGTAGATATTAGGAAGAGAGTGCACTGAAGCAACTCACCTCCACGGTGCTCCCACAGCCCTGCAGAGGCGCTTCAATCACAAAGGGCTGAGCACCGGCCGGGCTGGTGACTCCACATCCACCCATGGAAAGATCAGAAGGCTGGACCGGCTTTTGGATGCCCAGCAAGTCCGGACTGATGGTGACGATCACCTCACTGTCGGTGCACTGAGCGGTTACGGTCTGCGGAGCGCCAGCTCTCGGCTCAACATATTCCACGACCGCAGGCTTCTGGTACTTTGCGATAATCTTCTTTCCTTTAAAACGGGGCTGAGCAAAAGCATCGCAGAGAAAAAAGAGCAGCAACACTACGGCTAGCTGACCCTTACACCACATGTTGTGATAACAAATGGAGAACAAAACGAAGTAAAGTTTGAAGCGCAGCGCAGTCTTTATATACACGAATGAAGGCGATCGGCTGATTAATGTTAATGACACGTGCGGAGTAAAAGATCGTCAATCAGTCACCAATCGCGCTTGAAATAAACAACACCAAGGAATTCTGAGGTTCATTACAGCAGGAAGATAATAAAATTAGAATCACAAATTAAAACACACGCCACAGCGTAAGATCATCGCAGGCAGTAACGTGAGAGTTCTTAACTTGGGGCCCGCAATTGGGGTATTAAACTCTCGGTAATAAAAGACAAATTTACTTGTTTTGTGAAAGAGAAGAACAAACACTACTACATTCTAAATGTAAAGGGTGATATTTTGAAGAAATTTCATTGAGGAGGTTTGTGGGCTTGTGGGTACTTTGCAAACTAACACGGAAGACGTGCGTAAATAAAATAATTGATAAATGTAATTAAGTTTAATGTAGTGATATGAATATGAATGGGTGTGATATAGAGATATGAATATGAATGGGGAGTTATTAATTCATTTTTAAAACGTTTCGAGTTATGGCGACATGAGTGCTAAGGATCTGCTGGTGGTTGAGCATAAAAGGTCATAAAGTAAATCATTCTGTAAAAAAATAATGGAAGGCAACTGGGAGCACCACAAGAAAAGCAGGCCCAGTTTTTGGTGGATTGGTTCAAACAATGAAGAGATTATGATACATTTTGTTTTGAGTCCATCTATCTTTTTATTTAATATTATCACGAGATTAAAAGATCTATCTATCTAACCGTTGCTTTATAATTTGTAAAAAAGGAAAGCCTGTTCTATCTAAACCGCTTTTAATCGCTCTCTGTACACCACAGTTCGAGTGAAACAGCTCCCCCGTCTTGCAGATGGGCACGCTGACAGCCGCCTTTAGTATTCAATGCAGGAATTTCTGAAAGATGAAGTACCGGACTAAGTTGTCTAAAACAGGGGTAGGCAACGTCGGTCCTGGAGTGCCACAGTATGTGCAGGTTTTTGTTCCAACACAATTGCTTAATTAGAAACCAATCATTGCCAATCTCAGACCTTATTTAATTTTATGGCTTGTTAGTCTGTGCAATGTAAGGCTTTTATATCGTAGATTTTTTTCCTTTCCAAGGATATCATCCAAATGATTTGAAGCCTAAAACAGATCATTTTCAGTCTGTCACATTTTTCTATTAAGTGTTTTATTAAATCAAACCGTGCATGATGAACACACACAGATGTAATTGGAAAAAAGCTAGCTGGAGAACTGCTGGCTGCTTTGTCTTTTACATCTTATTGCTAATAAGGAGCAATTAAAACACTGAATGCAGCAGTTTAAGATTGAAATAAGCAATTAAGGTTGGAGGACCTTAACAAGCGAGACCACTAAAATGAAGCATTAAAATGTCACTTAAGCAATATGTGCTTCATCAGCAATAATTGAGTTCTCGTTAAGGAACTGGGTTGGAACAAAAACCTGCACATACTGTGGCACTCCAGGACCGACGTTGCCTACCCCTGGTCTAAAACATCGACAGAATCGAGCGATGACGAAATGGAAACCCCGCCTTTATTCTAAGCCGCGCCCCTCCCGTTTTACACTAAATACTTAGCCTGTTATCAACCGGTGCCAGATCGAAGACAATGCAATTTCAGAAGCCTGTTATCAAAGCGAAGACAATGCGATTTCAGAACTCGTTGAAGTTTTTAAAGCTCTCTGCGTATCGGATGCTATAGACTCGGGGTAACAATGTCAGGGATCCCGCCTGAAGCTCCAAAGCCTGAATCTTACCAACTCTAGGGAGGCCAAGATCAACTGTATTCAGGACAACCAAGAATCTGACCCATTGTTTTTAAGTTTACGGCCTGATTACAGTCTCTGGTCCAGCGTCTTTGAGGTAGACAGTTTATTTCAGTCTCTAGGACCGGTGATGCTTACCCCTGTCTCCGCTAATGGTGATCAGATGGATACATCTTACTAGCTCCAGGGCAGCCATGGGTGAATAGAGAAGTTCCACTGGAACCGATGTCGAGCAGACTTTTTGAGACAGATACGGATTGTCCTGATGGTGTGCTGCCTGAAACATGGAAAAAGGCCCGGCAACTTGTTAAAGGGCTGTTGACGGCTCTGCTGGACATTATTGTCTACCGCATCCAGAAAAAAGACTGTCAAGGCAGCGAGATGGACCATCCCAGCCAGATAAGACATTCTTGCCTCAGTGAACCTGATATTTCACAGCCAGTCGTTTCAGCCAAGGCTTGTGGAAAATCTTCAGGATCTTCTGAAAGCGCTCTATGAAAGTTCTGGGATATTATAACATTTCCCTACCTTTCACAAAACACATGTGGTGATTGAAAAGTCCGTTGATGAACTTGAAAATACCTACTCTATTCATAATGCTATAATGCAGTCATTTTATGAAATGGATGAACACTCCTACTCTGTAACCTGCTGTATTGCACATGAGTTTTCTAAGCGTAAACTTGATCCTGATGTGTGTAAGAACCCCTTGGGTGAATATGACCTGGAATTTGCTGATATGTCAGAACTTGCTGGTAATTCTGAACTGGATGCCATGCCAGTCTGAACAACTCAGACTGCTAAATAAATGTTTTCTAAGTTGATAAGTTGTGTCCGTGTCTGGTTTATCACTGGCGATGGAGCAGGTCTTCGAAAAAGCATATTATAACTCTGAGAACGCGGGGTCCTTGGGGGGTAAAGAATCCTTGAAAAGAGCTCTCTTGCAATCGGGTCACAATATTAGTGATCAAGAGGTGTCCAAGTGGTTATCGGGGCAATACACCAACACGATACATAAACCGGCCAGAATCCGTTTTAAAAGGAATAAGGTGTATGTTTCCAATATAGTGGGACAATGACAGATCGATCTTGCGGATATGACAAACCTGGCCGACTATAACCAAGGTTATAAGAATTTATTGACTTGTGTAGATATTCTTTCTAAATATGCCTGGGTCAGGGTTCTGAAAATTTCGAGAAATTTTAGAGGAAGGTAGAGTTCCTGTCAAACTTCAGACCGATAGTGGTAAAGAGTTTCTCAATCAGGAATTTCAAAGCTTGCTAAATAAACACAGGATAAAACTTTTTTACCACTGCTAGTGAATTAAAGGCTTCAGTGGCTGAGAGACTCAATCGAACTCTGAAGACCAAAATGTGGAGATATTTCAGCTCCCACAATACTCGGTCCTATCTGCAAGTGCTACAGGAATTTTTGAAATCTTATAATCTGACCTATCACTGCAGCATAAAAATGGCCCCTGCCGGGGTCGATAGTTCCAATTCTTGGAAAGTCTTTAAAACATTATACGATAACGATTAGCATCAGACTCGAAAAATAGTAGCGTGACTCTGGAGAAGTAATTCAATTGGGTTCAAAAAGTCCTCAACAAAAAGTGTACCAGCAGTGTTAGGGAAAAAACACAGAGACTGAAAGAATCGTCCTGTGATTCTAGCTGGACTAGATCCTTAGGATTCAAAGTGCTCACAAAACTGTCTAATATTTGCTGAAGTGTTTTGTGTATATGATTAAAAACTTCGGCAAATGGATCAAGTTTGTAGGCCTCTGAAAAATCGAAACAGTGTCTAATCTCGATATTGTCAAATTTTGGATGCTCGGTTATTGACAAATTATTTAATCTAGAGGTAGAGGGCTGCAGGGAGCTTACTGACGGCTCTGGAGATGAAGGATTCGCCGTATGAGAGGTAGATGGCTGTGGGGAGTTAGCGTCAACACTAAAGTTTGCCCCAGACGGATTAGTCACTCCGGCTCCTGTCTGAGGATGTAAGGCTGAATTATCCAACAGGTGAGTGTTGAAAAACAGGCCTTACTTGTACCTGAGGTAGAAGGTTGTATTACTGGTTTTATCAACATAATCAAGTCGTCAGCAGGTACGTTTTGAACTGGGGATCTACTTGTACCTGAGATAGAAGGTTGTGGGGATTTTACAATCGTGTTTAGGGCGCTAGGCTTTTGTGAAGGATCTGGATCTGAAGACGTTCTGGCTTCAGAATAGGCTTTCCTCAATAGCTCCAGCAGAGCGTTCAAGACGGCTATTTCATCAGAATTTAGAACCTGGAACAAATTTGTTGACCGGTTGTGTAACTTGGGATGGTGCTTGAAAAATCTGAGATTGTGATGGTGTGGGGATTTTAGGGGGCTTTATAGAATATTCAAGGTTATCAGACATCTCTTTTAATAGTCTCAGGTTTTCATTAGATGGTCTTTTCCTACCTTTAGCCCCTCCAGGCTGTTCACGGTTGGTGCCGCTGCTGCCGCTATACCCGTTTTCAGGCATGACCTAAATTTAATCAAAGGCTGCAGTTATGAACACAGAATATAACAATTTGCAGTCAATGTTATTTTAATGAAAAAGGAATATAAAACCTATCCTTTAATCTTGGGTCAGAATCGTGTAAAAAGCATACATATGTATCATATATAACCTCAATTCGGGTCTGGAAATGTACATAGGAGACTCTGATTCTACGATTCGAACCAGTAACCAGTGAAGGCCCACAGCCACGGGCGCCCGCTTCAGTCTTTCCTGGTGGCTCCGCTTGTTGTACTGACGAAGGGAATATCGGGGTGAATGATGAATTCTTCACCGAGGCCCGTAGTTGGAGTGAGGCATTAATGGCAAAGGGGATTGCAGGGGGGATTGAACAGTGGCTACAATCAGAGGGTGTCGGTGATAGCGGAGGAGAATGCAGGAGACTTGATTGAAGGCTGATCTCAGATGGTAGAGGAGAATGCTGAAAGCTGCTCTCAGAGGGTGGGGGTGATTGCGTGGTCTGTAGGTTCTGCCAGTTTTGGTAGATTCATAGATTTTCTGAACCACCCAGCACTTGCGTTAAAACACCCGGAGGACTGGGATCTGAAAAAAAAGTTTGGCCTTCTCAGTTAAAGACATCTTTTTACAAAATCCGGCGCTATGTATACAACCTATGTTTCTTTGATTAACTGAAACCTAAAATGACAAATACTGCGACTGGACAGATCAGGGGAAGCCCTTTGAGAAGCTGTTTTGGATTATAAAGGGTTGTCGTCTAGAAAATTAAATGCATGCACTTTTTAAAACAACATTTCCTCTTCCAGTGCACACAGAAGCTCAAACAAAATGATCTGATATTAGTTTCAAGGGTAATCCTCTCACCACTGTGAGCCTTATAGCAACTCTGGCTAGATGTCGCTGCAACGGTACATATGCAAACAAATGTCTTGCAACATCTATTTATATGATAGATAGATAGATAGATAGATAGATAGATAGATAGATAGATAGATAGATAGATAGATAGATAGATAGATAGATAGATAGATAGATAGATAGATAGATAGATAGATAGATAGATAGATAGATAGATTTTTGTTTTTAAAACAACCTTTATTAATGTGTCACAACAAATTTTCCATTATACAACCATCCATATACACAAATAACCCCACACTCCGTTCATGCACGTAATTAATCCCCTGCACATTTTAATCCTTGTCACCCCATTTCATGACCAGTTCAGATGGATAGATAGAAGCATGTAAATATGAAAAACAAATAAATAGAAAATATTGTTCTAATAAGATATTGAAGACGCACCGTTTTGTCTTTCGACAAGATTTGGAGTCATCTTTCAGTATTAACGGCAAGCTGTGTAATGGACCGGTCTGAACGCTGATTTATATACACCGAAAACAGCATGGATTTTTTGAAAGCAGACTTTATAATAAGGAGAGTGACTTGTTTTAGCAAATGTGTGCCCTTTGACCCATTTTAAGCAGGCAGCTGTGTAATGGGTCGGTGTCTGGCTGAACGCTTATATATACATTGAGGAACTTGACGCGGACACAGACAGGCAGACACGTTAGAATTACCCCACACACGTTTATTGTGGTCTTCCATCTCTATACAACAATGCTCTCAAACCCCAATACCCCACAGTGCTGGCCAACACACAATGCCTCTGTCTTTGTCTTCACACTGCCTCCTTCTCTCCTCCAGAGACCTCGTCCACTCTTCTCTCCCGACTCAAGTCATCCTCCTTTATATAAGCCCCCAGATGTGCTCCAGGTGTGATCCCGGCAATCTCCCACCGACACACCCCAGTGTGGCGGAAGTGCCAGCTGTATCCCCGGAAGCACTCTTGGTGTCCCTGCTTGTTTTCCCCCCAGCACTTCTGGGTGTGGCGGAAGCACTGAGGTCCAGGGTCCTGCAGGTATTGGGGTGCCCCCTGGTGGTGAGCACGCGTCCATACAGGGTCGAGCTTCCCAGCTCTGTACCCGTGGCCCCCAGGGCGGTCGCTCCCTTGAGGTCTGGAGGAGGCACAAGCCCTCCTCCAGTCTTCTTGGGCATCCCGGCTGGGTACCACCCCCATCTGGGTACCATAGTACTTTGGTAAGCAGCCCGGACACAGACAGGCGGACACCGATGGTTGAACACCCAACACACGTTTATTCATATTTACAAGTGACACAGAGCACACAACCCACTTTCACCCCCCAAAGTCCAAGCCTCACAATGCCTCTCTTCCTCTAGGTTTGCATCCTCTCCTCTCCACTCCTCTCCACTCCACTCCACTCCTCCCGATCTCTATCTCTCTTCCTCCCGACTCCAGCCATCGAATGGAGGGAGGCATCCCCTTTTATAATACTGGTGTGGCGGAAGTGCCGGCTGTGCACCTGGAAGCACTCCGGGTGTCCCTGGTCTTCTTCCCCCCAGCACTTCCGGGTGTGGTGGAAGTGCTGAGGGTCAGAGCACCACAGGCATTCGGGTGCCCCTGGCAGTGATCATGGGCCCCTATAGGGTTGAGCTTCTAAGCTCTGTTCCCGTGGTCCCCAAAGCCACCAGGGCGGTCGCCCCCTTGAGGTCTGGAGGAGGCGTAAGCCCTTCTCCAGTCCTCCTGAGCGTCTCGGCTGGGTACCACCCCCAGCCGCTTGCCACAACATACATATACACCGAAAAGAGCGGTATTTTTTTAAAGCAGAATTTATAATAAGGAAAGTAATTTCTTTTATCAAATGTGTGTCTTTTGACCCATTTTAAGACTGCTTTACATTTACAACAGGAAGATATGAACTTATGTTAAAGACCGGTATGTGTCAGCTGCCCAAGTACACATATCAGCAAAAGGAAAGCTAATCTTACATCGAGTATTTCACATAACGTTTGAGCTGTGTGCTGCTGAAGTGGGAGTCGCCCCTTCTGGGGTCTCGCGTAGGAAGAGAAGATGAGTCTCTACCTGTTTTTGAAGGAGCTGAAAGAATGATCACAGTTTTCATGGAGTGGTAAAGATTGATCAAACCACCTTTTTCTACCCCCAGAATGGTTGAGTGGTTAAAGTGTTGGACTTAAGATCCAATGGGCAAATGCCCGCGTGGGTTCAATCCCCACTTCTGGTAGCTTGTTATTCAAGTGTGCCCGTTCACTCTGTCTATGGGTACAGCTCTCACCTTTAGAAAGTTAAGCAAAATGCTTCTGCAACGTGGATGCTTAGCTCAGCTGAAAATACATACATAAATGTACTTGATTATTTAAAATGTGGTGTATTTGATAGAAAAGGGTTTGTTTTAGATAAATAGATAGATTTTTATACATATCAAACGTGATTTAAAAGGGAATTTACCGCTGTGTGATTTTTAAAAGGCTTATATTGAACTAGTTATCTTGTGCTTTACGCACAATACCTACAATCCATTACCTTCAAAAGTTAAAAACCACAAAACGAGTGTCTGTTTTCTCAACAAAGGAGAGGCTGCGGGGCGCACGCGCAGGGCCGGCCAGATTCAAACAGCAGGAACATTTTTGCTCTCTCTCTCTCTACACACTGAGACATGAACACACAGCGGCTGTCAGCGTGCCCTTCTGTGAGATGGGGAAGGCTGTTTCACTTGAACTGCGGCATACAGAGAGCAAATAAAAGCGGTTTAGATAGAACAGGCTTTCCTTTTTAACAAATTATAAAGCAAAGGTTAGATAGATAGATGTTTTAATCTCTAGATGTGATAATATTAAAATAATAGATAGATGCAGGGACATGCTCCAGCACTGTTGAGAGGATATGCAGGAGTGGCCATAAGGGAGACCTGGTTGGCTGGGTATGAGCAGGAACATGTCTGGAAATGTCGATCAGGCCTTGGGTTCATGGCAAGGTTGTTCTTTTGATATGAAGGGCCTCAGGAGTAAGGGGCAGAGAGGGGGGTGCCAGCCAACAAACAGGTCTTGACAGACCAGGGGGGCAATGCAGATGCAGCATCCACTAAACTGCTCTTGACACAAACCCTGACTGGTGGTCTACAATCTTTGTCGATGATGGAGCTTTGGATCCCATGCCTAAAAACAAGAATAAAAACGTTAAAAAGGTGAACTCACCTACAAAACTCACAAATATAGGAAAGGTACATCTACCTCTACAAGAGGAAAATATGATGACTGGCACATCTAAAAACACTGAATGTGTTGATGATGCCAAATCTGATAGTCCTCTTGGATTGATGTGTTCCTATGATAATTTGATGGGGTGGCGTCCACAGTTCCATCATCCAGTGGTTATAATATCTGATAGTACATTAACTAATTTGACCTCAATTTTATTTGAAAATGTTCAATTGATTACTATTTATAACATGACAATAGTACAATTGATTCAATATTTGAAGGGAGGTCCAATTTATAAGGGACTCACAAAGATTATTATAGTAGTAGGATACTGTGACATTATTCAATTCATAACAAACCACAGATTGGTATGACCCACCTGTTTACTTTTTTTCAAACTGTCTTTCGTGGAGCACAGCTATATATGCCACAGATTCCTTTCACTTCAGACTCGGACTTAAACAAAAATATAGTTGGTTTTAATGAGTAGGTGTTAAGGGCCGACATGACGAAGGTGCTCTTGGCCCCAAGGCTCTCTTTGAGTAGGGATCATGAGTTTCCTGAGCGGTTGACCCATACATCTGCTCATGACTTATTAGAATATTGGGTGAAGAAAATAACAACATACAGGATAGATTGAACAGATTGAGTTTTTTGGATTGTCTTGCCCATTCCCTTTACCCTTGCCTTAACCCCACTATATTGGGGCCCTGAGGCTAAAATAGATTTATTTCCCAGGTCCCTGAGGTTAAGGGTTCTCCTTGCTTTAATGTATTTATTTGTCAGTCTATTTTGTTTTTTTGTTATCTGATGTAGTTGTTAAAAGCCCTAATTTTACCTTGGAGAGGGATCCGGAAGATGATTAATCAGGCCCATGATCTCCTTGTGTTATTTAGAAAAGAGATTACCTTGTTAAATGTATATACAATTATTAATACCTTTTTAAACTAAATTTTGAATATTTTATAACCCTAATTTTAAGGTCCTTGTAATGTTCATTTATATTAGGTTTTGATTTTCTAATTTATTCCAAATTCTGAGTACTGATTTAAATTGACCAGTAGGGGGCGTTACTCTTGAACCGTACCCGAAATCAATAAATTTGAGTAAAAATGAATGGAACTTTTAGAAATAGTTAAATACTACATATTAGGGACAGATAGGACAATATTTATTGGGTTTTAATAGTATTTTTAGACATTTTATAGAAATTAGTGTATATACCTTTAACACTGGAATTACCAGAGCCTATGAAAAAACTCGCAGATCCGTCCCACCTTAAATCACTTTGCACTTCTCCATCAGCGTCTTTTGTCCTGTAAAAGTGTCGATAAGCAGCAAGCAGCCTGCTATCACAAACCCCATCGCCACACAGTCTTCTCAGCTCAAGTCTGTTTACCTGCGTGTCAGTTGCTTGAAGTTGTATAGAGTGAGAAGTCAAGCAAAATGACACCTTTATAAATACTATATCGTTATTTGGAACACATGCATTTCATGTGTGTTCTGGGTCTACATCCATCCATCCATCCATCCATTTTCCAACCCGCTGAATCCGAACACAGGGTCACGGGGGTCTGCTGGAGCCAATCCCAGCCAACACAGGGCACAAGGCAGGGAACCAATCCTGGGCAGGGTGCCAACCCACCGCAGGGGTCTACATCAATCTATGTAAACACATCGTTAAAACAGAAATGTTTGTCATGTTTTAGTAATAATTGACAAAATGTAGACATGAAGTGTATAATGTGTGAAGCCTGAATTCCAAATATCAAATAAACACTTTCACAAAAGGTACAAATATAACAGAACAAGTGCGCTTCTATTCAAGAATATAACTGCAGAAAAGGAACCCGCATTAGGGTGCGACATTGACACACATTTGCTACGACGGTTTCAGTGGCGCAACCGTATCAACTTTTGACTGGTAATCAAAACTTCACAGGTTCGATCCCAGATGAGTCCGTTTTGAGAAGTAAGCTGCTCTTATTCTTACTATTTTAGAATAAAAACATACATTTGATTTCAGTCTGTAACAGTCGGTGTATGTATGATACTTGTAAAGGTTAGCTTTGTTTTTTTTTTATTCAGTTTTATACTCTCAGTTTTTATACTCTAAAACTGAGCGGCAGTGGGGGATGTGATAGCAGGATGCTTGCTGCTTATCGATACTTTTACAGGACAAAAGACACTGATGGAGAGGTGCGAAGCGATTTAAGGTGGAACGGATCTACGAGTTTTTTCGTAAGCTCTGGTAATTCTAGTGTTAAAAGTATTATTATATGAATGGAGCAAGTGTACCCATGCGTAGGCCTTTGGGCCTTTATCCCCCCCCTAAATCTGACCAATCTGGTGGATGGGGTGTGATTAAGGTGGGGTCTGGGTGGGGTTAGGGAGGGGTCAGGTTTGAATTCACCAATCACATGACAGGGGGCAGGGCACACCATTTACATCCACCAATCAGAGGAAAGGGGCAGGGGCATCATTTACATCCACCAATCAGAGGAAAGGGGGAGGGGAAATCAAGTTATCAATTATTTTTGATTGACATTTTGACAGAAGCACCCTCCCTTAATATTACTCCTGTGACTGCTCCATGGCTATGACATAACATGGAAGTTAACCTCAGATTACATGAGGAAATGTTTTTTTTTTTTTGACTATTGATGTAATACTGAATCAATATGTCAACTGATCCAAGGGGAGATCCTTGTGGAGGTGGAAGAGGAATGATGTAGCAGGGCAGTGACTATGCTCCAGCAAGGAGATTGGGTCAACTGGGGTTAAATAATTGCCCAAAAGATCACACAGGCATAATTTTGGAAATACGAAGTAACAAGAATTAAGTTTCTGATTCAGTTGGAGTATGATGTCCTTCCAAGCCCATCCAACCTGGATTGCTGGGGTCCAGCTGATAACCCAGTATGTTGTTTGTGCTGGGCAAAAGGTTCTTTGGCGTTTCAGACAGTATTACAAATGCTGATGAGGTGACTCCAGGCAGTGATGGTGCTGCTGTGCCGAGCACATCATTGGGCGCTGGCTGCTCGCACACCTTTGCCCCGGAAACTGCTGGGCAACCATCTGGCTGTTTGCTGATGGACACTGTTCTGGAGTCACAAATTGCAATAGTGGATGTTGTAAGAGATGTGGCCAGTGAACTAAGGAATATAAGGGCTGTACTATGTGATACTGACCTTACAATAAAAGTATTGGTTAAAAAATAAATGCTGCACCTATATTGCCTGTTTTTACATTCTGCTAATGACATTAAAAAAAGTTGTAATGCTGTCCGATTTGGCTGATCATTTGGTGGATTAGGGTCATGTTGACCATGCCGCATCCCTTCAGGTACAGGCAAGCCATGATTGTGTGCCACATTATGTAAAATGATTATATATATATATATATATATTTATATATATATATATATATTTATATATATATATATATATATATATATATATATATATATATATATATATATATATATATATATATATATATATATATATATATATATAGGACTAGGAGGTGGTCTATACGTCCCCTGGGCCAAGAGGGCGCAACCACCCTGGATGTGGAGGGGACCATGGGAAAGGAGGAAGGAGGCTCAAGCCCACTGGGGCCTGTGGCCACCGCCAGGGGGCACCCTGAGTGTCGTGGAGCCCAGAGATCGACACTTCCACCACACTCGGGATGGTGGAGGAAGGACCTTCCAGGATCACCCATAGTGCAAGGGCAGCACTTCTGCCACACTAGGGAGTGCTGCCGGAAGAACATCATCAAGCACCTGGAGCACATCCGAGTGGAAATAAAAGGGGCCACCTACAATCATGAAGTGAGAGTCGGGAGTGGGAGTAGGACGAACCTCCCGTGAGGAGAGGAAAGGCAGCCCATGGAGACTGAGACAGAAGCCCGTGAGGAGGGTGATTGGTGCTGGGAGCACTGTGTGCCATGTGGACTTTATTTTATTTAATAAACCCTTGTGTTTAGAGAACATGCTGGTGTCTGTCTGTCTGTGGTCGGGCTGGCTTTCACTATATATATATATATATATATATTAATTGCTATGGTTTATTGGTTGATTTTGAAAGACTCCCTGACTTAATTGTCATTATATGTAGCATCATATTTTTTTCTTTTACATTACACATACAGTAGACATTGTGTTACAATCTCTGTATATCTGAACTTCTTACTTACATGCAGACATCTTCATTTTTCTCCCCGCGTTTGTTTTCTTTTAGATTAAAATTAAGAATTTGGTTCTTTCAAAATCTAACAACAAAGCACAGTAACGTAAGAAAGTAAATGTTATTTTGCAACATGGAACAACATTCCTCTTTCATGATTTGATGTACTGATGTGCCTCGGTCACTGTGCTGGTGAGGGTTCACAATCTGAGGCTTTCCTGTCTAAAATTAAAAAGCCCGTGTTAGTTAGTGGACCGAATAAGCAAACATACAGGACAGTATTCAAGCCAACAAAATATTACAGATCAAGTAGTAAATATGAGGAGTCTTTGCAAGAATTGTGCACAAATTACTTCTAAAACTGAAAGCCTCAGTAGTCTGACCTCTAGAAACAGCACATCTAAGACAATACAGTTTTTGATATTACGAGGGACGTTCAAAAAGTTTCCGCACTTTTTTTAAGGGTATTTATTAAAAATTTTAAAAACAAATTTCACCTCTTTTCTACATAGTCACCTTCCTTTGCGATGCAGTTTTCCCAGCGTCGCACTAACTTTTTAAATGCCATCAGGAACATTTTTTTTTTTTGGTTGAGCGCGTAGCCATTGATGCACCGCTACTTTCACATCAGGGCTCTTTCTTCATTCCTCGTGGTCGTGGCTGCAGCTGGGCGTCCAGAGCTCTTTGCATCCGTCACACTATTACGGCTCTTTTCGAACATTTCAATCCACTCATAGACGACTCTACGAGAGAGAACTTCATCCCCATACTGAGCACACATGCAGAGATGAGCTTGTTCTCCCCGCACACCTTCTGTCCACAAAAAGCGTATGACAGAACGCTGTTCCCCTTTGGTGCAATTTATAAGTTTCGCAGCCATCTTCACCACAGGGTGACAACTTTTATACTAAACTGCAAGGGCAGCCGGCTTGCCAGACAGAACTAGTCACATGACACTCTGACACCACCAATTACTACTCTGCCCACCTAACCGCTTCCAACGAAAATTTAAAGTGCGGAAACTTTTTGAAAGTCCCTCATAGTATATATATTTTATTATTATTATTATTATATATTTGAGCTAAAAATACATTCTTAGTCTACTATGAGGGATGAATCAGCGTCCCAGCCAGTATGGTTCCTGCTCCCTTACCTGAGTGGCAGGCCTTGATAGCAGAAGCTCAAGGAAGGAGCGACAATATCTCCTTTCTCTACTAGCACTCGGAAGTGGAAGGACATGACAGCGGCCACAGCAGGGATGGTGTCCTAACAGCCATCAAGTGGCACACATGATGGACTTGGGAACGAGGAAGAACAGGACAGTGGGTGACTGCCTGCTATGGACAGAGTGGTCTTCCTGTACACTTGGTGGCAGCACATCACCTGGATGTCCCCAATATGGATGCCCACAGGGTAGCAAGGGAGTTGTGGTCCCATAGCTCTGCCCTGTCAGATTCTGTACGGGCTGTCAGATCTTGGATAGTGATGACACAATGACCATTGTGGTCCTGTCTGACCTGAAAGCGTTTCAATTAAACACAGAGAGTACCCCCTAGGTGTGCAGTTAAAAGAGAGCTCCCCACGAGGCTCAGGAATTCAGAAGCTGGGAGAGGAGATGGACAACACTCATCCGGAGGAGGAGAGCGGAGGAGAACAGAAGGACAAAGGGAGAGGCTGACATTATTTTATCCTATACCGGGCTGTAAAGGAACCACTATGCCATCCGAGCCAAGAACATGAGAAAATAATCTGAGGTATTGTGAATAAAATCATGATATTTGAACCCGGAATTGTGTGTCTATAGTTGTGTTTGGAATTTGAGGCTCTGCAACACTCCCTGCTGGCCACACTACCAATCCTCTCCACTAATTACAGGTAGTACAGCAGAGCTACATAATTAAAATTAGACATTTGGACTAAATAAATAAAAAATTAAAAAATAAAAAAAATAAAAGTCTGATTTTATGCCTAAGAAGTCTACCATCGACCACATCCTGGCACTGAGGGTTCTCATGGGGCACAAACGCGAATATCGGCAGAGTTTCTTTGTAGCCTTTGTCGATTTTCATAAAGCGTTCAAATCAGTTGATCGAGCTGCCCTGTGGGACATCCTGAGGGTTCACAGGATCCTCTCGAGGTTGCTGGATATCATGGCTGGCCTGTACACTAGTAATGTGAGTGTTGTGCAGAGTGGAGGCAGGACCTCTGTGTTTTTCCCAGTTGATTCTGGGGTTCATCAGGGGTGTGTTCTTGCTCCTACTCTGTTCAATGCTTGTATGGACTGGGTGTTGGGCAATGTTGTGGGGTCTAGTGGGTGTGGGGCATCTGTTGGTGAAGAAATATTCACAGATCTTGACTTTGCTGACAATGCTGTGATCTTAGCGGAGTCAATGAAGGCTCTGATCAGGGCGCTCGAGAGACTGAGCGAGGAGTCTGAGTGTCTGCGCATGTGAGTGTCCTGATAAAAACCAACATCCAGGCCTTTAATGACCTCTTGGGCACAGCCATCAGCAGTGTGCCTGTTTGCGGAGAGAGTGTCGACCTTGTTGAGAGGTTTACTTACCTCGGCAGTGACATTCATGTCTCTGGTGACTCTTCCTATGAAGTCAGTAGATGGATTGAGAGAGCATGGGGGGTCATGAGATCGCTGGAAAGGGGTGTGTGGCGCTCCTGATGTCACAAAAGGTCTTGCTATATGGTTGTGAGACATGGACGCTATCCAGTTACCTGAGACGAAGACTGGACTCCTTTGGTACTGTGTCTCTCCGGAAAATCCTTGGGTACCACTGGTTTGACTTTGTGTTGCTCATGGAGTCCCGAATGAGGCACATTACCTGCATTGTGAGGGAGCGTCAGTTACGACACAACGGCCATGTGGTGCATTTCCCAAAGGGTGATCCAGCTTGTAAGATCCTCATTGTTGGGGACCCGAGTGGCTGGACCAGGGCAAGGGATCGCACATGTAACACCTGGCTGCGGCAGATAGAGGGTCATTTCCGGAAGGTGGGACTGGACCGCGTGTCTGCCTGGGGGGTTTGCCAAGCGGGATCCTGAGTTGTTTCATTGCATAGTTGGTGTGGCAATGCACTGTACCAGTGCATACTCCCCAACTTGACTTGACTAGAGTTAATTTGAACTAATGAAGTCATAAGGAAATGTTATAAAATAGAATCTAAAAAGAAATATGAGAGAGAAAGGAATATGAGAGAGAAATAAATATTTGAACAAATATGAGAAAGAAAGAACAAGAGAAAGGATTCATACTTAAGCAACAAATAACAGACTTTACTTGGGCACTCAGTTTTGTGGTTTGTGGTAATTAATTTTTCCTGTTATGATACTTTAAAATTTCTGAAGTTTGAAATTTATATCTTAAAGTAATGAAGTACAAAATTTACAATGCTAATGCTATGTAAAATGATTTTCAAGTGACCTAAGGGAGCTGAGACAGGATGAAGCAAACTACGTCAGGCTGTCAGCAGTGAGCCATGTTGTGTTTAGAGAGTGGAAAAGGAAGCTGCCTTCAGTCTCTGTGCTGCTAAAGGAAGGAGATGACAACGGCAAGGCAAACACGTGATGCTCTGTCTACAGGACAATTGTATGTTTATTTGCTGGATGTGCTTACTTAAAATTTAGTAAGGCTTGATGTGCCCTCTGTCCAGATAGAAACTGGAGGCTTTCAATGATGATAAGAAACTTTGTATGATGTAAGTAATCTCATTTTGTCTCTTGTACTTGTGTATAAAAAGAGCTGAACTAGCAGAAAAGTTTTGGGCCTCTTGTTACGGTATGCTGTGTGTGTCTTGTTTCCATGTCCTGTGACAGGAGTGCTCCCTCTTTGAAGAGAATGAATGGCTTCCTGCCTGTTCTCTCTTAGAGGGTTTGAATCACCCAGGGGATGACGGTCATTACTACGACATGTTGTCTATCTCTGAATTTCTCTTTATTGTTTTTCACACTAATATAATTTTCCTTCCTCAGTTTGTTATCTTATTGGTCTTCTCATCTCCTTTGTACTTTTATGCAGCGGAGTCTGAGACAAAATAAGCTGAAGAGACATTTTGAACTTCTTGCTGGAAATCGGATGTTTCTGTCTCTCCTTTTCATCTTGACAAGCCTTATTTTTCAACCTTACTCTCCTAGAACTTTCAGTGACGGCGATCAATGGGTCCTCATCTTCAAATATTACAAAATGGCGAGCTGTAGTGGAGATTCTGACAGTTTTTGCTCTCCCACTTGGACCTTTGGACATTTGGCCTGCACTTCCCTCCTACGTTTTGCTCAGGTCGTTTTCTCTTAACATTTTTAAAAGGGGAAATTTTGTGGGTGTGTGTGGGGTTGTAGATTAACTGTTCTTACTGTTTTTATAATTGTTTAGTTTTGACTGTTTATTAATGAGAAACCCATTGGTGTCATCGTTTCAGTTCTCATTAATGTTATTTAAACTTCAACAAATATTTGGTTAAAAGCAAGGGATTGTGGAAGCAGGTATTTGGGATGGACTATAATCTACAAGCACGCCTCTTGTGAATTTCCCCTTGGGATTAATAAAGCATCTATCTATCTATCTATCTATCTATCTATCTATCTATCTATCTATCTATCTATCTATCTATCTATCTATCTATCTATCTATCTATCTATCTATCTATCTATCTATCTATCTATCTATCTATCTATCTATCTATCTATCTATCTATCTATCTATCTATCTATCTATCTATCTATCTATCAACAGCAGGGTCAGACATTTAAAACTTAGGTGACCCTATCAGTGAGTGTAACCTCAGCCTGCTCAATGTCCATCTAACGGCTGAGTTTGACATTCTCGAATATCTCAGCACCTAAGGATCGTAGAAGCATGAAACTGAGGTGACCTGCCATCTACAAACACTGTGATAATAGGAACCAAGCTTAGTCCTCTAAGATTTACACCCAGGGAGGGGAAGAATTGTCAGGAGGTGTGGCATTAATAAAACTTACAAAATGGAAATTAATTTATTGACAGCATATATAAAAATACACATTCTAAATGTATACATTTAAACATAAAAAGCAAGAAAACTTACAAACCTAAAGATTAAACAAAAAAATTAAAGATCTGAGAAAAACAAAACAACAACTGAAACTAATCAATTGTGAGAAAGCCAAATTCCACAACTCAAAATATTAAATCCTAAACAAATAATCCAAGCACCCCCCCAAAAAAAAACCCTGGGTGGTCAAGAGACCACTAAACTTACAAGACAAGGTTAAAGCACCTGTTGTGATTCACACACACACAAGAATGCCTAATGGAGTCTAACGGCAGACCTCCAGAGCTCCAATTGAATGGTGAAGTTGTCGCTTTGAATTATTTGGCAGTGATGTCATGTGATACCCCTGGTTACAATACAATTAATATTACTGTGGTGGGGTGGTTATCAAAGTCAAAAAATAACAGATGTAGAGTAAACCATGCAAGTGACATAAATGTGCAATCCAATTGGCTTTTTAGTGGAGCTCTTGAATCATGGAGCTCTGGAGGTCTGCAGCAAGACCCTTCTCCAAAAATGGCAAAATGTTGTGAGACCTCCAAACCAGAACCAAGAGGCAGGCCTCACTCCTTACTAGCCTGCCCAGAGAAGATTCACTCCCAGGCAGCCTGACTGACACTACATCAGCTGGATTGGGCCTACAATTGGCCAGATAAGGTTTTGGCTTCAATAACAGCAAAGTTCCAAGAAGATATTCAAAATGGCCCACTAGTGAGGGCATTACCATCAACCCCTGGCGTGTGTAAGAAAGGGGAACAAAAATAATCTTTATTAAAGGATTTATTGACAACAATGGAAATAAAAACAATAAAATGCTCAAAAATATAACTAGGCAAAAAGATTTACCTAAAAAGCAATCAATTGTGACCAAGTCCCAGTACAAAATCCAAAGATAGGCAACATTTCCATCAATCCAGGAAAACTGAAACAAAGGCCAAACTTACAATATAGAACTCTCCCCTATCAAAGTGATTTAGAATGAACCACAAGGGACTCACTTTCATAGCCTGCATCACTTTAACCATCCAGCATCAGGCCTTCATGTCCGGACATTATGTCATCCGACATCCGATGAACAGAGGATGATTTATGGAAGAAACAGTGGTTACCCTCCTGGAGTTTGTTGTTACAAATTTCCTCTTCTTCTTCTTCTTCTTCTTCTTCTTCTTCTTCTTGCTACCGTTAGGGGTTGCCACAGTGGATCATCTTCTTCCATATCTTTCTGTCCTCCGCATCTTGCTCTGTCACCCCCATTACCTGCATATTCTCTCTCACCACATCCATAAACCTTCTCTTAGGCCTTCCGTTTTTCCTCTTCCCTGGCAGCTCTATCCTTAACATCCTTTTCCCAATATACTCAGCATCTCTCCTCTGCACATATCCAAATCAACGCAATCTCCCCTCTCTGACTTTGTCTCCCAACTGTCCAACTTGAGCTGACCCTCTAATGTCCTCATTTCTAATCCTGTCCATCCTCATCACACCCAATGCAAATCTTATCATCTTTAACTCTGCCACCTCCAGCTCTGTCTCCTGCTTTCTGGTCAGTGCCACCGTCTCCAACCCATATAACATAGCTGGTCTCACTACCGTCCTGTAGACCTTCCCTTTCACTTGCTGATACACGTCTGTCATAAATCACTCCTGACAGTCTTCTCCACCCATTCCACTCTGCCTGCACTCTCTTTTTCACCTCTCATCCACAATCTCCATTACTCTGTACTGTTGATCCCAAGTACTTAAACTCATTCACCTTCACCAACTCTACTCCCTGCATCCTCACCATTCCACTGACCTCCCTCTCATTCACACACATGTATTCTGTCTTGTTCCTACTGACCTTCATTCCTCTCCTCTCTACAGCATATCTCCACCTCTCCAGGTTCTCCTCAACCTGCTCCCTACTTTCATTACAGATCAGAATGTCATCAGCAAACATCATAGTCCATGGGGACTCCTGTCTAATCTCGTCTGTCAACCTGTCCATCACCATTGCAAATTAAGAAAGGGCTCAGAGCCGATCCCTGATGTAATCCCACCTCCACCTTGAATGCATCCGTCACTCCTACCACAGACCTCACCACTGTCACACTTCCCTCATACATATCCTGTACAACTCTTACCTACTTCTCTGCCACTCCCGACTTCCTCATACAATACCACAACTCCTCTCGAGGCACCCTGTCATATGCTTTCTCCAGGTCCACAAAGATGCAATGCAACTCCTTCTGGCCTTCTTTAAACTTCTCCATCAACATCCTCAGAGCAAACACTGCATCTATGGTGCTCTTTCTTGGCATGAAACCATACTGCTGCTCACTAATCATCACCTCACTTCTTAACCTAGCTTCCACTACTCTTTCCCATAACTTCATTCTGTGGCTCATCAATTTTATCCCCCTGTAGTTACTACAGTCCTGTACATTCCCCTTATTCTTAAATGTTGGCAATCAGTACACTTCTTCTCCACTCCTCAGGCATCCTCTCACTTTCCAAGATTCCATTAAACAATCTGGTTAAAAACTCCACTGCCATCTCTCCTAAACACCTCCATGCTTCCATAGGTATGTCATCTGGACCAACAGCCTTTCCATTTTTCGTCCTCTTCATAGCTGTCCTTACTTGTTCCTTGCTAATCCATTGCATTTTGTGATTCACTATCTCCACATCATCCAACCTCTTCTCTCTCTCATTCTCTTCATACATCAGCCTCTCAAAGTACTCGCTTGTGAGTGCGTTTCCATCTTTATCCTTTATCACCCTAACTTGCTGCACATCTTTGCCAGCTCAGTCCCTCTGCCTAGCCCACTGGTCCTTTTCTCCATCCTTAGTGTCCAGCCTCTCATACAACTCATCATATGCCTTTTCTTTAGCCTTCACCACCTCTCTCTTCACCTTGCGCCTTATCTCCTTATACTCTTGTCTACTTTCTGCATCTCTCTGACTATCCCAAATCTTCTTTGCCATCCTCTTCCTCTGTATACTCTCCTGTACTTCCCCATTCCACCACCAGGTTTCCTTTTCCTCCTTCCTCTTTCCAGACGTCACGCCAAGCACCCTTCTTGCTGTCACCCTTACTACATCTGCTGTAGTTTCCCATATGTCTGGTAATTCTTCACTACCACTCAGTGCCTGTCTCACCTTCTCCTTAAACTCAACCTTGCAGTCTTCCTTTTTCAACTTCCACTATTTGATCCTTGGCTCTACCCTCACTCTCTTCCTCTTCTTGATCTCCAACATCATCCTACAGACCACCATCCTGTGCTGCTTAACTACACTTTCCTCTGCCATGTCTTTGCAGTCTTCAGTCTCTTCCGGATCAACTCTTCTGCATAGGATGTCATCTACCTGTGTGCATCTTCTTCCACTCTTGTACGTAACCCTATGTTCCTCCCTCTTCTTAAAATACGTATTCACCATAGCCATGTCCATCCTTTTGGCAAAATCCACTATCCTCTGACCTTCTTCATTCCTCTTCTTCACACCATACCTACCCATCACCTCCTTGTCTCCACTGTTCCCTTCACCAACATGCCCATTGAAATCCGCTCCAATCACCACTTTCTGTCCCTTGGGTACACTGTTCATCACTTCATCCAACACACTCCAAAAATCTTCTTTCTCACCCATTGCACACCCAACTTGCGGTGCATATGCACTAACAGCATTCATCATCACACCTCCTATTTTCAGCTTCATAATCATTACTCTGCCTAACACTCTTTTCACCTCCCAAATACTCTTGACATAATGTTCCTTCAGAATAACCCCTACTCCATTTCTCCTCCCATCCACACCATGATAGAACAATTTGAATCATCCACCTGGACTTACTCCCCTTCCATTTAGTCTCTTGCACGCACAATATATCAACCTTCCTTCTCTCCATCATATCGGCTAACTCTCTCCCCTTATCAGTCATACTGCCAACATTCAAAGTTCCTACCCTCAGTTCCACTCTCTTTACCTTCCTCCTCTCCTCCTGCCTTCCGGACAGTCTGCCCCCTCTTCTTCTCCTTCTTCTTCAGCGAACAGTAGCCCAATTTCCGCCAGCACCCTGTTGACTAACAGTACTGGTGGAGGCCATTGTTAACCCGGGGCTCATCCAATCCGGTATGGAAATTTGTATCGTTGTCCGCAAATTGATTTGGCAAAATTTTACACTGGATGCCCTTCCTGATGTAAGCCTCCCCATTTATCCAGGCTTGGGACCGGCACGAAGAAACACACTGGTTTGTGCATCCCCTGTGGCTGGGTTACACCCCTAAAATAAAATAAATATCATTCTCTGACCCTTCACTCCTTATATGCCTCACTCTTGAACTCTGAATCCTCATCTCTCTTTCTCTCCACACACCTTCTCTCTGTTTCTTTTTTGCAGTCTCTTCCCTTTCCTTTAGTGCCCTTCCTTCCACTCCTCTTCTTTCTGTCTCTGACCTCTGGGTGTGCATCTCCTGCTCCACTATACAATCATTAAGCAGCCCAAAAATCATTTTCAAGAGATGTGTGTACCCCACCAAATGTAATTTAGACCCTTAAATTAAATTGCAAGATGTCACAATATGTTGACCTTGTAACATAATTTATTTGAACAAGTGATAAAAACTTTCTTCAACATTTCTATTTTTAAGCGTGTAAATTATTAAAGAATACTTAAAAGGTTTAATGTTTCAGAGCACAGTGTAAAAAAAAATCTAAAAATAAGGAGAAATTAGCCTGCTCATGGAAAAAGGAGTTTTGACTGAAGTACTGGCAACCACAGAAGTGATACGAGTGCGGATGTGTCCCTGCTTATCAAAGCGTTGCGTGACCAGCTAACTGGTTGAACATAATATTCACAACAGGACAGTTACGGTATGAGACCTGTGCACATGCGCATAATACACAAGGGGCTCTGAATTTTTCCCTACCCCGGTATCAGGAAAATGTGCTTTAACTGGCATCAGTGCGTGTGCGAAATCTTTGATCTGATAACGTCTTCATGTTGTCAGGGACACATAATATCTTCACCAAACTTGACTTTATCACACATATACTCGTACACAAATGTTCTTCAGACTTCACCAACATACAAGACATGGATTTTAATGTAGGTATCTTTAGGCCACTCCATGCTTCTTTGCACTGCAGTCACAGAATGCTGAGAACCCTTTGGCTTTATAGAGTATGGATATACAAGAGAATATTTAGCATATAGCTGATAACGTGATATTCTGTTACAAAGAGATCCATATAATGGGACATGACGCTTCATTCCAAGTGCGGAGAGACCTTAAGATTTCATACTAGAATGAACTCATCTTACTTCGAGCAGTTAGACAAAAGGCAATGTAACTGAAAAGCTTAACACACACAAAATGTTGCAGAAAGGTTTTCCGCTGCAGTGTCAGCCTCTGCCGAAAGGGCCATCACTATCGTACTCCTTATCTCAATAAGTGTGGTCATTTATTGTCTTCTATTTACTATCCATCTATATGTCTTCTCATGCGCTCTCTCTTAGATGTTCATTTCTTGTGACAGTCCATCTGCTATCAGTACAGTTTGAGCTCTATTTTTGGTTTCCTTTATGTCCTCACCCCGTGGTGAGGGTTTGCCACTTCAGCGGCTGAGAAGTTGTGATCTTCTGCTTGTTGGTTCACAGCAGAGAGGAGACATACAGTGTCCGCTTCTGTTACATGACAGTCACCAGGTGGCACCTGATCCCTCTTCATTGTATTTTCCCATAGTGCCATGCTCTTGATATCCCTTAATTGCCTCCTAGAAGAGCCTTCCGATGAGAGACATTTGCCACCGATACCCATTCTGATAAAAAGAGTCTGTGATTTCTGATAACAGATATTAGTGGTTGGTAAATAGAACCTTGGGGATGTTATATTTTGTAATGAAGCTTGCCTTCAAGGGCACCACGGTGATGTAATGATAGCACTGCTGGCTCACAGTAAGGACACCAGGCTAATCCCTGCATGGAATCTGCATGTTCTCACTGTGTTTGCGTGGCTTTCCTCCCACTGTTCAAAGACATGCTGGTAAGTAAACTGACCTCAGTGTGTGTGGGTGTTTGCCCTGTGATGGACTGATATTGTGATACCTGATATTGTGAAAATAATCCGGTGGCAGAGTTATGTTTTATACTCTTTGTTCCCCTCTTTTCAGTATTTCCCTCATAATAGGTAGTTGAAGTATCATACTCTTTTTGTTCTTCACATCAGCCATGTCATATATCATGCATACCAGGGATTTTTCCTGCCTTGCATCCATAGCTGCTGGGATATACTCCAGGTTTCTTGTGCTCCTGTTCTGGATACGCAGGTTTAGATAATATATATACTGCTCCTAAACTCCGATGGTGTCTCTCTCTTTTTGTTCCTGTCCACACACCGATTACCTGCTGTAGCAGTAGAGGCATGTATCCACCTCTTGAACCCTCAGGTACCACTCCAAACACCAGATGAAAGTACAAGACTTCTTTATTTTGTAATCACGTGCACAAAGCACCCTCCACTCCACACTACTCATATAATCAATAAACTCACAATACTACTCTTTCCTCCTCTCCCAGACACTTAGCCACCCTACCTCCCAGCTCAGCTCAGTGTACTGGGCTTTCCCAGAGTCCTTTATACACCCTGACCCGGAGGTGTTCCTGCCCAACAGTCCACAGTTCCTTATTCCTTCTGGGTCAGGGTAAACAGTCCTTATCTTCAACCTGGAAGCACGTCACCTCTCCCGCTCACGTGACCAGGACGTACTTCCAGGTTATAGGGCACATATGAGTCCACGGGCTTTCTGACAGCGACTCCCAGTGGTCCCCAAGGTATCCAGCAGGGCTGTGTATAAAAACTACATAGTCCATGAGGCCCTGCTGGAACTCGGGGCATGTCCATGCTGTTGGGAGAGCTCCTCCTGGCTGCCTGGGGGTGAGGGCCGGAATAGGAAGCCGGCAATCCACCACACTGCTTTTACTCTGCTCATTAAGGGTCTGCTATTCTTATGTTGGGCTATTCAAGTCTCACTACCCCTAATCTGACACTGCATGCTAAGAGTTAATCAGCAGCAAAAAATGGCTCACTAATTGAGAAGAAGGTTAGAATGAAATCCTGCAGCCACTGCAGCCCACCAGGACTGGAGTTGGACACCCCTGCCTTACGGGAATCGAACCTCAGATGTCAGCACCTAAGGTGAAGCTTCTAATGCTGCACTTTAGCGGCTGGTTTGCTTATTGGAGAGAGTGAACACTGGGGTATTACATTCTTAGGTCTAGATCGCAATCTGATTATTTAGGTGGTAACCTAGCAGGCAACACTTGTGGTTGGTTGGCCATTTGGTAAACATCCGCCTCGTCCTCTCGAGAAGCAGCATTTAGATTTGTGATACAGCATCTGCCAAATAATACAGAGAGTACACCACACTTGTGTCACCTTTATTGGGACTCGTCAGATGTAAGCACTTTTCCATCCCCTTACGGCGACTGAACTTCAGACGTCAGCACCTGAGATGAAGCCACAAGTGTTACCTGGTAGGTAACCAACCTCAATAAGCAGATTGTGCTCCAAACCTAAGAAAGACACCTGCTGTATTAGATCTAGTAAGTAACTAAGGGTATTCCTGAATGCAATCTTTTTTTCTTTCTCAAATGTACTACTCTGTTTATTCTGAAAACACAGGGAAGATATTCACTGCATGGAAGGTGTTTAACGCACAACACATTGGTGTAATAACAAGCCTGGAACAAATATTGACAAACACTGCACGTCTCGGTCACTCCTAGCTGCAGTCTGTTCATTGGCTCCACCTGTTGTTCACATGGTCACATTGACCTTAATCAAAGAATGTGTCTTTTTGGCTGCTATTTCTCTGCCATTCCAACAGAGGGCGCATTACACTCATTTGTAGTAATGCAATATTTTAAACAAATATTTGTTATGCTCTGTCTGTTCGAAAGACAAATGCAATACAAATGTCTCTGTTACGTGCCATACATGTGGTATGGGAATCGTAAAAGCAGCTTCAACATGAGATGCGCCATCTGTTGGAATGAAAAATGCACTTCATTTTATTACTACATATGTTTGTGACACCATCATTGCCCAGAAATTGCAGGCTATGTTAAATTAGGTGACTGTGTATCATCAATCACCCCTTTTACTGACAGCCAATGATGAGCTGCCTGCGCCAATGTGAAAACTTTACAGGTACACTGAGATCAGCTGCAATCTCAGCCCTTTTTTCTTTTATCATTCTGTTGTGTGTAAAACGCACAACATAAGACAAGTGTCTCTCTTGTCTGTCAGGTCCATTTCAGCTGTGTTTTTTATTCTTCATTACTGCATTGTATGCAGTGTGCCTCCACGTGAGGACTTATTGGTTGTCCACTCTCACATGCCCAGTGCCCACCATTGTGACTTAAGACAAAATCAAACCCGTCTGATGTTGTCGGGTTGAGTCCCAGACAGGTTGGACTGAGTCGCTGGGTACGTCACACAACATGAGTGGGTGTCTCGAGAGTGTGGAACGACTCACTAAGATTATATCAATAAAGTCTGCAACTGAAAATCGTGGAAATGTTCTGTAATGTCACATGGCATTTACTAGTCTTAACTTTGAGTTTATCTTTGTTAACTTAGTGCTGGGGTGGAAGCCAGATAGTCGGCCCCACTTTGGACTGTTTTCTTGTCATCACTAATACAGGGCAAGTCAAAATGATGTGAACACAAATTGTATAGAAGTATTTACATAGCAGTACCATTAATGTGCCACATATGGTACACGTGTTGAACATGATGGCAAACAGGTTCAGACATTCCTGCAAATCATCTTACACATACGAAGTATGTTTTCTGACTAAAGTGTGTTCACCATTCAAATTGTAACAATTTTGACTCACCCTGTATATCCTTGCAGTGACATTCCAGTTTTGGATTTCATTTTTTTGACATTTGACAACTGTTTTTTGTTGTGGGTGGCGCTGCTGACTCAGTAAGGTTTGCTTCCCAGGTCTTCCCTGTGTGGAGTTTGCATGTTCTCCCTGTGTCTGCATGGGTTTCCTCCCACAGTCCAAAGACATGCAGGTGAGGTGCATTGGCGATCCTTAATTGTCCCTAGTGTGTGCATGCCCTGTGGTGGGCTGGCACCCGGCCTGGGGTTTGTTCCTGCCTTGCACCATGTGTTGGCTGGGATTGGCTCCAGCAGACCCCCCACAGGTTGGATAATGGAGGTTTGTTCTGTTGATACAAAAACACTTGCTTAGCTGTTTGACTATTCGCTCACCCCATTTCATCTTCTGATCCTAGCTCCATTTTATTTCCACTTTGAAAGGTCTTTTTCCAACTTGTCACAATATTTTTGTCATTTGGTTTGATATTTAGTGTTGTCCGCTGGTGCAGCCACTTCTAACTTGGCCTCCACAATGTTATATAAATCTTTGGGGCTTCCACCGGATTTGGTCTGAATCTGCTCTCAAGATTTGTGATTTTGCCCAAAAACTGTTGGTTATTTGAACTTAACATGGTCTGTATGCGTTCACTTTGTGGCATGTCATGTTCTAATCCACATAATTCTGGAAAGAGGGATGGGGGTTTGGTGCCAGGCAGGAACAAACCCTGGACAGGATGCCAGTCACAGAGCACATTTTAGACACTCCAAACTCACACCGGGGTCAATTGAGCACTGCCACTTCACCTAACCTGCATGTCTTTGGACACTTTTGGGGAGTTTGGTAGAATCTGACATGGGGAGAAGACACAAACTCCACATTGGGAGGACCCTGGGCTTGACCCCTGCACTATTTCTTTGCTGTCGTGAAGCCTGAAAAATTGGTCACATTCTCTAAAATAGAAGTCTTGATGTTCAACATGGTTCTTACTCTACAGCCTAGTATTGGCAAAGGGTTTGTGCATCTTCTTACATCTACGAAATCCAAGTAGAAGAGCCTTCACTGCGAATTCCCTTCCTAATTTTTAACACTTCAGTCAGGTCACCTCTTAATGTATCCAGTACAGATTCTGTTCTGTCAGAGCAGCCCTTAACAAGGCCAACCTAAGATCTCCCCTCCAGATTTAATCCATCTTTGGCTGCTGAAGACCAAATTCACAGAAATGCCACTTTGCAGGCAACTGACACTGGAGAGGTGATTAAGATTCTCTTAATATTGGACAATATTGTCCAGCAATTTTAAATCTTTCTAGTTAAAATTTGTAGAGTTATGGTGCTTCCCATTGTGCCATATGGTTGAATGGCCCAAGACCAAGCCTGGACTCTAATGATAGTGTCTAAGAATTCTTGGGCACCACTGCTTTAACTAATTCAGACATGCAAATGGAGGCACATTACCTCCATTGAGAGGATGAATCAAGAATGGCAGTAGGGTCGTTTGCCAAGGGTGACTCAGGCCACCAGAACTTCCAGGAGGAGGAAAGCAGCTGGACTGGGGCAGTGGGATGCCAACATTCCACTGTGATAGAACTGGACCATGTTTACACTTTTGGGGCATTACCAACATATCCAAGCTGTTGTGATGTGGTGGGTGCAGCACTCAGTTCAGGGGTCCATGACTTGCACTGGTACAGATTAAGGACTAGTCAAACCAAGTCTAAACCTTCTAGATGGAGATGGCCACGTGCATGGCAGCTATAGCAGGATATAATCCTAGAAGGGGATACAGGAACATGCAAGAATGAGCAGGTAAAGACCCCAAATAAATACAGTAGAGACTGATGCAAGCATTAAAATTTATTGCTTGGTATTAACAGTTCCATTTGCTTTTCTGTAGACCAAGAACAGTACAGCCACACAGGAGACAGCCAGGACACCCACAACAGCTCCAAGGATGGAAGCTTGGAGCTGGGATCCTGCATGGAGAAAAGCAAAGATTAGGAATGAAATCTAAACCCACCTCAGCTCTTGCTATTCCAAATTAAATAGCTGTCCTTAACCTGGCTTACAAGTAGACCTTTAATGCAAGTTACCTGAAGTAGTTTTATCTTGCACACCAGGCAGGGACTGTGATAAAGACAAAGGAGAGACCTGCTCCAGGAAGAGGGGTCCAATAGAAATTGTTGTCTCCTCCCATCCAGCTGGGACCCTCACTTCACCTGGAAAACAATTGCAGTTTATGTATTCAAGGCTGGACAATGCAGAAGTCTGCTGTAGAGGTCACTTACTTGCCCTCCTAGGTCTGTATCTGGGGGCACCAGGGCCCCTCCTGAAGGGAGGCGGGTTGGCACAGCTTGTGTCACAGCAGCTACAGACAGCATCGTTCCCATCAACTGAGCTCCACCTAAAAGCACAGCCACCAATCAAAACCTGCCAGCTTATTGGCCAGACTGGCAAGGAGAATGGCACACCTGTACACTTACTGGCTCAGTGCAGAGTTGTATGAACAATCCTTATTCAAGGAATCAACATTAGCCGATGCCAAGGTCACCTTCAGACGGCAGGTAATGAAGATCTGAAAGTAGACATGCGAGACTACAGTCGCACCTGGGGAGCTTCAATGGGATTCCTCCAGAGGAGATGGGAGGAAAGGACTTACTGAACTAGTAGTCAGGCCATAAAACCTGAAGGCATCCAGCTGGAACTGCATTACAGACTGGGCAACTCTGGGGGACACGAACTGGGAATTGGAGCCCATCAGTTTACTGTCCAAGAAACACCTGCAATACACAAGAGGGACCATAGCATTGCATTTCCAGACCAACATCTGGACAGGCTTGCTTGCACCCACCCATTATTCCCAATGAAGGTGTAGGCTGGGGCTGATGCATTGGACCCAGGAGTGGCCACACAGTTGTCCACAAAGACACGGAGAGGCACATGGTTAGAGTTGTCCACAGACGCTTGAAGGTTAATGAGGTCTCCTAGGAAGAAGGTGTTGGATGGACTTGGCCCACTCCAGTCACCTGCAGAGGGGAACAGAAGGGGTTACAACCACAACTAGCAGTGCAGATGGAAGGTCTTTATATTAGGTGTACACCTACTGCTCATTATAACCAGGGAGAAGCCCAGAATATCCTCAGCAGAGATTGTGGAGGTGTAGGGAACCCAAGTGGGGTTTAAAGCATTGCTGCTTACATTGTGGAGCCTGCATTGGGGAGAAGAGAAATTGTCCCATTTCAAGTTTTCCATCTGCTTGAGCCTCTTAGAGTATAGTAATGCTGATACAGCTGTGGTGATAAGAGGTACAAGTGGAGTTGGTTCCATGATTGGAAGTTGGCCTAGTTATGTCATTTCTCACCTGTTGTATTGGCATTCAATCTGCACCACAGCTGGATTTGTTCTTACAATGGGAAGACCATCAATTGGAGAAGGATTGTAGTCCAGGGTGAAGGTGTACACTATCTCAGCACCCTGCATCTGAAGAGAAGAGCAGACAATTTAGTTGCCAAAGAGCTTAAGCCATACTGGTTGTCAAATGCTATTACAGATTTAGAAAGACTAGACACTCCTAGTATTGATCTAAAGAGCCCAGATTCTAAAGCCAAATGGCACAAAACCCTCTAGATTCTATATAGTGATTAACAGCAAGATTTTTAGGATGCTGGATTGAAGAACTTGTTCTAAAACCCAAAAAAGTTAACTGCAAGATATAGGTGGCTTTGGCCAGCAGTGTCCTTTTCTAGATGGTGTACATTTTTAGGCAACTGGTGTGCTCCCAGACATGGACCACTTCAGTACATCCTAATTTCTAAATTTTGAAATTTAGATGGCTAGTGACATTGCACATGGACCAGGTCTAATCATGGGCATTTGCTTAACAGTTCAACCCAATTGCTTGTCACCATATTAAAAGTCTTCTCAAAAAGAATCTAGTGAAAACCTAAACCGGTAGTTTGACATTCAGTTCATGAAATAAGCAAGTGGCTAAAGGTAAGTCATGCTATTTACCAAGTTGGGGCTTGGGTCTAAAGACACCTACTGTCCAGCCAGGTACTCCAAAATGGCACACTTGCTCCCATAAAGGTGAATACAAAGACTGAAATCCAGCCAAAATGGCAACTTACTATTTGACCCAACAAGTTCCTCTCCTGTGACTCCACCTACATTTCCCCCCCACAGATAACTGGACTCTAGTGCTTACTAAATTCTAGTTTAGCCAGTGTCTCAATCCATTTTACATCCTCACCACTGCCACTTAATTTTAGAATTAAAGTCAGTCCCAATTCTAACACTGAAACGCAGCCCTACAGTTTAATTTGTAAGCATAATCACCATGCCCCACAATCAGAGTTCAGCCAAGCCATGTTCCTTACCATAGAGGAACATATGTACACAAACGGGTCAAGAGCAATCATTACTTTGGGAATGAAGGATTTACTGGGTCTGACCGAGCACATAATGCAGGACTTAAGTGTACAATATCATTTCTTTCCTCTGCAATGCCAATGCAGTCCGCTGTGAAGCTTCGCATCTCACACGAGTGTAACGCGGAGATCACGATTTGGTTCACTTGCGCCTAATCAATTTAGGCTTTAGCACCAAAGCACTAAAAAAAACCAAGGCCCAGCCACGTATTACAAAAAGCGTTCAGTAACAGTCATCTTGACAATTTGGAAAATGAGTGCGAGAGCACTGAAGCAACTCACCTCCACGGTGCTTCCACAGCCCTGCAGAGGCGCTTCAATCACAAAGGGCTGAGCACCGGCCGGGCTGGTGACTCCACATCCACCCATGGAAAGATCAGAAGGCTGGACCGGCTTTTGGATGCCCAGCAAGTCCGGACTGATGGTGACGATCACCTCACTGTCGGTGCACTGAGCGGTTACGGTCTGCGAAGCGCCAGCTCTCGGCTCAACATATTCCACGACCGCAGGCTTCTGGTACTTTGCGATAATCTTCTTTCCTTTAAAACGGGGCTGAGCAAAAGCATCGCAGAAGAAAAAGAGCAGAAACACTACGGCTATCTGACCCTTCTCTTTACACCACATTTTTGAAATAACAAATGGAGGGGAAAAAACAACAAAAAGAAGTAAAGGTCGAGGCGCAGTGCAGTCTTTATATACACGAATGAAGGCGAGCGGCTGATTAAAGTTAATAACATGTGCGGAGAAAAAGATCGTCAATCAGTCACCAATCGCGCTTGAAATAAACAACACACTTGAAATACTGAAGATAATTACGGCAAGAAGATAATAAAATTAGAACCACAAATTATTAAAACAGCCGTAAAAGCGTAAGATCATCTCAGGCAGTAACTTAACAGTTCTTATGTAGAACACGGGGGATCGAATTTTTAAGAGAGTTTTAAACTCTCTATAATAAAAGCCAAACTTACTTGCTTTGCGAAATGGAAGAATAAAGAATACTAAATGTTAAATGTGATATCTTGAAGAAATATATATTGCAGGCTAACATGGAAGACTTGTGTAAATGAAATAATTGACAATAAATTGAAAATAAACAGAATTTGTAAATACTGTACAACACAATTAAGACCAAAAATCAACAATTTCAAATGAGCTTTAACTATTTCTCTATAAGAACTTACTAACTTACTCAACTGTTGTTCCTAAAACATAATATAATTAATTCTTTAACCAATACTGTTGTTTAAATGTAATTAATTTTTGAGCCTAAATATCCCATTAACAATTTCTTGTTCAGGTAACTTAATTTCTTGCGCGCATGTGCATATGCCCAGGACGCAATTGGACGCGATTTCTCTAAATTTATCCAAATTATCGATGTAAATTAACTATTCAGTTCTTCTAACGGTAAATGTATATTTATTGAGTGTGGGTGTTGGTTTCCATAGATTTACTGTTTAAAGAGTTGATATAAAAAGTGTTCTTGCTGTGTGGATTTCCTCCCACCGCCTATAGACATGGATGCTGAATTAGCAATTAGATCGACCAGTTTAAAGTGTGTCTGTGATTGGGTGTAAACAGCGGACTAGCAGCTTGGCCACAGTGATGCTTGGGCACTGCGTTACTGCCACCCTGACATTACTGAAACCTATGTGTACATGTGCTTATTATCTAAAGTTTTGATCACTACATAGTTAACTGTTTTTTTCACGGTGATGATAAAACTGTACAACTGTTCCAATGTGTTTTAAAGGATTGACATCAATACACAATAAGCGATCTCTTTTTCTATAAGATGTTTTAGCATGCTGAGTGTTCACCTATATTCTTCCTTCCATCCACCCATCCATTATCCAACCCGCTATATCCTAACTACAAGGTCACTGGGGTCTGCTGGAGCCAATCTCAGCCAACACAGGGCACAAGGCAGGAACAAATCCCCGGGCAGGGTGCTAGCCCACCGCTAAGCACACACTAGGGACAATTTAGGATCGCCAATACACCTAACCTGCATGTCTTTGGACTGTGGGAGGAATCCGGAGCACCTAGAGGAAACCCATGCAGACACTGGGAGAACATGCAAATTCCATGCAGGGAGGACCTGGGAAGCAAACCCGGATCTCCTAACTGTGAGGCAGCAGCGCTACCACTGCACCACCATGTCGCCCCCTAACCTAGATATTAATGGTGAGCAGGATCGATTATGTGTTGTTCTTTGCATTACACTTATGTTAAAGGACCGATTGTTGTGTTTTTTTTTTTGCTTTATGCATTATTTATATATCATTCAAATATAAAACTGAATAATTAATTTGCCCTCTGTGCCTTTTGTGACTATTCAAGACGTCTGCAAAACTACGTGTGCATGCAAGATAAAATCCATAAGCTTTCTCTGCATCGGGAATCTGAAACACTTAAAGCAAATTGTTAAACAGACATTTGTTATCCAAAAATATTTCAGTCTGCAATACATGGACCAAGCATTTACGGGACAGTTAAATTTATTTTATTAACAACTGAGGATATCAAAGACGAGGGGCCTCGTGAAGAATGCCATGCATAGAATTCACACTAAAACATGGTGTATGCACAAACCGTGTGTAAGCCAACTTGCATGCACTTCTTATCCATAAATTCTAGTCAGTGTTCTCGTGAAATGTAACGCAGGTACACGGGCCTACAGCCCCACCCTAACTCCACCCAGAATTTCACATATTTGAATAAGTAAATCAATATAAATAGCCCTTTGAGTTGACTGTTTTGTTTAAAGACAATGGTGAATGCACATATAAAAAGGAAGAAATTCAGTAAATGCGAAGTGGAAGGTCCTACTCAGTGAATTGGAGTCAAGGAAAAACAATAAATTTTTGGTGGGTTAGGCAGTGGTGTGAGCAGCAAAAAGGAATTGATGAAGTGGCACTCAAAAGTTCAAGTTCAGAAAGTCACAGAGTGCCTGAAATACAAAAGAAGTGGTCATATGTCAAAGTCGCCGTGAAAATGCGAGCCGTGGCCCACTGTCTGAGTGTCATGAAGTGTATTAGTGCACAGAGAAAAGAAACAAAAAATAGGAACACAGTGAAGAAAAAAAATGTCGAAATGTCAACTTTAATGACAAAATAAACTACAAGATTAAACTGGAAATTTGGAGATTAAAGTAGAAAGTTGTAAACTTCATCTTAAAATCGATATTTAATTTATTTGAGTTTCTCAAATCCCATCATAACAAAAGTAGCACATTAAATGTTTTATATGTGTTCTATGTGTGTGAATCACTACGTGCTTCTTAAACTTGTCTTTCTCTTTTGTAGACAGGAGCGCACAGGCACTGATCTCCAAATTGAATACATTACATTCATGGTATTACAGCTCTCTGAACATTTTAGCATACTATGATATCATTCTCATGATAAAATGCATTAATGCATGTATTAAACATGGGGGTACGGTGTCGCAGTGGTAGCGATGAGCTGACGCCCCATCCAGTGATTGTTCCTGCCTCCCACAAGATGCTTGCAGCACTGTGCGTGACCATCAATGAAATAATTTAGTGCAGCAGTACTGTCTCTGTCAGGACCATCCCCTAATTTCTGTCCTTCCGTTTTCTTTCTCCATGTAACCAATCGCCACACAATGAGCTCTGTAATAAATGTCAAACCAGCTGTAAGATTAGAACACCAATTCTTCAAAACGTTTATATATTACATTGAAATATCTTCATTATACATGTTTAACTATTCTATCCATCCAGGGTTGTGACAGTCCCAACAAGCACACAGCAGAAGGCATAAACAATTCCTAAACGGGTCACCAGCTCACCGCTACCACTGTGCCACTGCGCCCCCTTATGTTTAACTATTAAGAGTATCCATCCATCCATCCATTTTCCAACCCGCTGAATCCGAACACAGGGTCACGGGGGTCTGCTGGAGCCAATCCCAGCCAACACAGAGCACAAGGCAGGAACCAGTCCTGGGCAGGGTGCCAACCCACCGCAGGACACACACAAACACACCCACACACCAAGCACACACTAGGGCCAATTTAGAATCGCCAATCCACCTAACCAGCATGTCTTTGGACTGTGGGAGGAAACCGGAGCGCCCGGAGGAAACCCACGCAGACACGGGGAGAACATGCAAACTCCACGCAGGGAGGACCCGGGAAGCGAACCCAGGTCCCCAGGTCTCCCAACTGCGAGGCAGCAGCGTTACCCACTGTGCCACCGTGCCGCCCCTATTAAGAGTATACATTATTTAAATGAAGTTACTGATTTATCTGTCAAATGAAATATACATACTTTAATGGATTTCATCATAAAAATTATATCAAGCATACATCCTAGTATTATAACAGAACAGAGCTCCAAGAGGATAGTGCTTGGGAATCTAAATCGACTTAGAAGCCAATCATCATCATCTGTAAATACACACTCTCTTCTATTGAATTGAATTCCTTTATTGTCATTTATGATACAATAAGATTCAATATGCAAATCCTCCATGAACTTGTCTACTCTCTATATATAAAATCCTAAGCCTAAAAGTGCAACAATTTTGTGCAATGATTTTATATGACGTTTTTATGTCACGATTTGTGTCACACTTTAACTTGGGCTTATTTTAAAACCTACATATATATGTTTGGTATCATTTTTTTCAGAATTTATTGAACTTTAATGTGACGTTGTTAGATTTTCAGATTCTTATTCTTATCCATCCATTGTCCAACCCGCTGAATCCGAACACAGGGTCATGGGGGTCTGCTGGAGCCAATCCCAGCCAACACAGGACACAAGGCAGGAACCAGTCCTGGGCAGGGTGCCAATTTAAATTATAAACTAAAATATCAAGAACTCACGTCCCATGAGACAAGACTTTGTGCCTACAGATTTAACCACACCCGGGGCTGGAAATAAAACACAAAGAGTAGGACAGTTGCTGTACAGGCTTTCAAATATTTAAAGCGCAGCGTGAGATGCAGATCACATAGCACGGCGGCAGCAGCAAGCCAGCAGCTGATCAAGCAAAGAGGAGGTTAAAAAAAATTGTATTTGTTTCCCATTGTATCACCGTTTAAGAGGGGGTTTCGGAGGAGCAACCGCGCCTCCTTGAGGGTGCATTCAGCCCCCCTCTTCACAACACGAGCAGCAGAGATGCAAAGTGTCTGGTGTGTAGTGCAGGCAAAGGGGGTTGACGAGCGAAGCGAGCAGGGTGTAAGCCCCCTAGTTTTCCTATAAAATAATAAAATAGCAGTAATAATAATATGATAAAAACAATGCAAAATATACAATATGAAAGCATAATTATAATATACTTGTACATATAGTGTAGATAGTGTAAATAGTTCATAAAGTGGCTCAGGTCGTGTACTATTACAGTTGTAGTGTGAGTTTACAGTGAGGTCATTGCAATTCTAAGTGCAAACAGTTTTACCAGGAGAACTTGATGGACTGACTGAGTATGTTTAGAGCTCTTGGGACAAAACTGTTTCTGAGCCTCGAGGTCTGTACAGGAAAACCTCTGAAGCATTTACCATATTGAAGAAGTTCAAGTAGACTGTGCACATGGCTGAATGGAATCCATGCAGATGCTGGTGGCTTTCCTGAGGCAGTGCGTACTCCAGGGCTGGAAGCTGTATAATCGATAATCCTCTGTGTTCTCGACACAACCCACCGTAAAGCTTTCCAATCAGCTGCTGTACAGCTGTAATTCCACACACACATACAGTGGCTTAAAATGCTCTGAGTGGTGCACTGAGAGTAACAACACTAAAGCAGCTGGGGTATTTGGACTTGCTTGGCCATGCCGTGCACCATTATATTGTTACAGAATGACTACAATCAAGTGAAGTAAGTTTATAAACAAAATGTAGTTAATTGCGATATATTTGATAAATCTTGCATCACTGATGCAAATCTGAAGAAAGGGAGACCACGCGGAAATATCACTGCTTTGACGCTGGGTGCCACCAGTTTGCAAAACCGAGCAGAAACGTGCATATGCAAGGAAGGAGGCTGCCGTGAAAATGTGTGTGGCTTTACATAAAGTTTAGTATTTATACATCGTGATGTGAGCGTAGAAACGGGCGTACGCAACATTTTTGTGCGTAAGCACCATTTATACATGAGGCCCAAAGACTCCATTAAGGTATTTGTGGAGCCTGTGCCAGTTTTCACACTGCAGATGGGGACTGTACCAAACTTGAGAGATGGGAGAGCAGCTTCAGAGAGGTGTCTGAAGAAGTTTGTGACACCATGCCCATTTCTTCAACCGAAAACTTCTTTGGCCAAAAGAGTTTGAGATGCCCATTTTCTCATCTGACACAGAGCTTCTTCTTACTGAATATAATGAACGATACAGAAAGGATGGGACCCTTCTCAACCACCCAACAGTTAAGTCAGATATTCTTGATAAACTAGCAGAAACAATTTTTGTGTACACTCCATACCCATCAAATCTACAAAGAGAGCAGGTTATTGAAGTGTTAATCTAGAAACATCCTTGCTTGAGGGACTCTGTGTCATGTAATGGTTTGTACAGTTGGCAGTATAAGTACACGGTAAAGAATTACAGAGCAAAGTTAAGAAATTTGGGATTACCAGAGCTCTGTGTTAACCACCTAAAATCAAAATCTGAGGAGGACAAGACCCCTGTAAAGAACTTGAAAAAGACCAAGAAGTCAGAAGTCAACTGCCTCCCAGCAAATCCTAAAGGAGAGTCTGAAGAAACACTTCAAAATGAAAGAGCACAGCTGCTGCATGAGTCAAAATAAAAGGACAACAAGAAAGTTATTAGTGAGAAGATGGCTAGAACATTTTCTCCATGTCGGAAAGATGTCATCCTTAAGAAAGTTCCTGTCATAGACTCGAAGCTCGATGGCCTGCCTTAATTGAGCCTTCTCAGGTATGAAACTAATTCTGATCGTCAAAGGTATTTGTTAATATCACAGTTTAAAGCTTGCATTGTTTTCTTTGACCCAACATTGAGCGTGCTTGGATGATATTCAGATATCCCTCTCTCTCTTAATCTCAGTTTGAGGAAGAGTTCCGAAGGATTTGTGTGAAGTCTTTGCGGTCCACATTCATGGAGAAGATGGACTATTACACTTCCAAACTCTTAGCTATGTACAGAAGGAAGGGATGAGCTCTTGAGAAGAAATTTGATGCCCCCCTTGAAGTGCTTGATAACGTATGCTGCGTTTACTTGTTACAAAATTATAAAAGAGTTTTGAAGAGTTTATGACAGATCCATAGTTAATATTTTTTCTTTTTTTTATATTTTTGAAGTTCGACAATATTGAGATCAGAAGAGAGACCTTATTATTTACCGTGGTGAGAGGCAGGAAAATTTGATCACAGACTGTTGGGTAAGAAAAAGCTTGAAGAGTGCTTACACTTTTAGGTTTTGTTTTCCATGGGCTTCAGCCTAACTGATCTGAGCTGCTGTGCCTTCACCACTCACTCATCTATTAGTAGCAACTCATTGTAGAGCTGGCACATTCGCTACATTTTAGTTGCCAATTAATTTCTTTTTAATACATTGTTGTAGTCAGTCAATCATTTTCTACAACCACTCATCCAGTGCTGAGGTGCTGGGCAGCTGGAGCCTATCCCAACAAGCTGTGGTGCAGGCAGGAACAACCCCTGGACACGGTGGTCACAGACAAACACCCCCACACACCAGGGGTCATTGCCAATAATAATCCTAATTAACATAATAATAATATTTGTATTTAGATTCTAAATTGTCCCTAGTGTATGCTTGGTGTGTGTGTGTTTGTGTGTGTGTGTGTGTGTGTGCTCTGCAGTGGGCTAGCGCCCTGCCCAGGGATTTGTTCCTGCCTTGCGCCCTGTGTTGGCTGGGATAGGCTCCAGCAGACCCCCGTGACCTTGTAGTTGGGATATAGCGGGTTGGATAATGGATGGATGGATATTTGTATTTATATAGCGCCTTTCCTTGCTCAAGGTGCTATATAAATAAAGGTGCCACTCCACCTAACCTGCATGTCTTTGGACTGTCGAGGGGGGGGAGAGAGAGACTTAAGCACCTTTGGGAAACCCACACAGAAAGGGAGAACATGCAAACTTCCCGCATGGAGGACCCAAGGAGCAAATGCTGATCCCCTTACTATGAGGCAGCAGCACCACCATGCAGCCCAATTTATTTTAGTTAACTTGCTTCACTCGCCCAGCGCCGGGTTTGGTTAACCGGATATACAATTTAAAGAGATTGCTATTTTCATGGGAATTGTGACATATGCATTATTTTCACTTTTTCTTTAAAACTTCTGTAAAAACAATATTTGGAATTAACTTTTCTTCAAGATGGCATTGAATTTTGCTTCCATGTTTGGACCTACATCGTGACAATGCAACATATATCTGCCTGTGAGTGAATATCGTTAATTTCTCTCTAAAAAATAAAACGGCTTTTCTGAATGTTTGTCCCTGCCCTTACTTCTTCGCTTAGTCATTGACGTGTCATCTAGAATGTATTAAATTATTGTCCTTATAAAAATTATAAGAGCTGACAGTACAGGAAGTGTGTCTGACAAAAGCATTCACACAACTGAGAGGTTAGATGACTGTGGTCTTGTTTGAAAATAGTTGTAAGTATGGCGTGACTTGAAAGAATCTCAAGTTAAAAGTCACAACAACGGTTTTGGAATCTTTTAATTCTCACTGTCAACACAAATTAGACGATCTACAAGTCTCCGACTTCAAGTTTAAATCCGAACAATATATTCGATCTCTTTTCGCTGTTCCGTTATTTCATAATAATAATTTCCGTTTGTTTGCGCTAATGCGATCTTTACTATCCTTTTTTTGAGACTTTTGAATTTTTGTACTTCCATTATCTCTAACCTGCTCTGCATGTGTATCACACCGACTTTTTTAAATTCTTTACAACGTTCTACTTTGTCATCTACTCTTTGTCTTTTATTTCCTGCCCCGGGCGTAGTTAAATCTCTTGGCACAAAGACTCGTTTCATGGGATGTGAAAGTGCCTGTCCGAGAAAATCACGTCTCGTCTCCTTCTTTTTTATAATAGAGAGATGTAATTGTCTTTTCTCTTAAGTTTACACACCACAAAGCCTAATCATATCAACTACACATCCATCCATCCATTTTCCAACCTGCTGAATCCGAACAGAGGGTCACGGGGGTCTGCTGGAGCCAATCCCAGCCAAGACAAGGCGCAAGGCAGGAACCAATCCCGGGCAGGGTGCCAACCCACCGCAGCACACACACCAGGGCCAATTAAGATTTGCCAATCCACCTAACCTGCATGTCTTTGGACTGTGGGAGGAAACCCATGCAGACACAGGGAGAACATGCAGCCTCCACACAGGGAGGACCCGGGAAGCGAACCCAGGTCTCCTAACTGCGAGGCAGCAACGCTACCCACTATGCCACCCTTAATATCAACTATCCAGTTTCCAACCCGCTGAATCCGAACACAGGGTCACGGGGGTCTGCTGGAGCCAATCCCAGCCAACACAGGGCACAAGGCAGGAACCAATCCCAGGCAGGGTGCCAACCCACCGCAGGACACACACAAACACACCCACACACCAAGCACACACTAGGGCCAATTTAGAATCACCAATCCACCTAACCAGCATGTCTTTGGACTGTGGGAGGAAACCAGAGCGCCCGGAGGAAACCCACGCAGACACGGGGATAACATGCAAACTCCACGCAGGGAGGACCCGGGAAGCGAACCCGGGACCCCAGGTCTCCTAACTGTGAGGCAGCAGCGCTACCCACTGTGCCACCCTTAATATCAACTAGTTCAGCAATATTTGTACAGTTTATGAAGAAGCAGTAAATTATTATTTTGAAACATATACAATCTATTTGCTTTTATTGTATCCACTATGTTCTCAAGTTATGGGGGGTGGCCACAGTGGAGCCAGGCAGATGTGAAGTTACTCTCATCTGTTAATTTAATTATGTATGCCGGAATTTGTACAAGCCTTCTTGTTGTCGGATATTTTCACTCCTGTACTTCTGTTAATTGTAATTCTATTGATGTGCACAACACCCATGGTTGTCAGTGTGTGTCTACCTGCAGTAGAGAGGTGTGTTTAAGCAGTCGGACCCCATGCATGGTGATGCACCCTGGAGGAAGGAGGGTCTCGAATCCATTAAGTTTAGTTAGATGTTTCAATTTCATTCATTTGACTCATTACTTGTCTGGGCAGCTAGTGCTGCTATAAAATATTGGGCTTCATATTTTACGCACATGTCATAGCACACCGTGTTTGTTCCTCAGTTATTCCTGTGGCATATGGTTGCTTTGATTGTTCTGTAATTAAAATAAACTTCATCTTCTTCAGGTTGTTGGCCATCCAAGAGGACCTCAACAGTGTAATTCTGAACATTTTTGTTATCAGCAGTGACCAAAACGTGGGGGTCATCACTGAAGGAGCGCAAGTGCTGTCTGATATCCCTGGTATGGCACACACCTGCACTCATCTAATGGGACTGACTCATATATACGGAAGCGTATTAGGGCCACGGTGAAAAACAATACGGACACAGTGCAGAAAAAAAAAAAAAAAATGTCGAGATTAAAGTCGACATGTTGACTTTATTCTCGCCATTTACGTCTTGATTAAAGTCGACATTTCCACTTTATTCTCATAGTTTATTTTGTCCTTAAAGTAGAATGTCATAAATTAAACTTCATCTTAAAATAAATATTTAATTTGCTAGATTTTCTCAAACCCCGTCATAAGTTATGTAGCACATTAAATGCTTTGTGTTGTGTTCCCCGTCCCAGTTATTAATCACTATGCGCTTCTTAAACTGACTTCCTCTTGCATTGAGGAGGCGCAGGCAGCGATCGCCGCACAGAATCCATTCACTTCATGATATTCCTGCTCTCTGAACATTTAGAATGCTAAGATAAATATTTGATATCATTTTCATGATGAAATGCATTAAAGCAGATATTAAACATGCACTCTGGTGTACGTTCAGTGTAGAGAAGTTTATGGCAGGTGTGACGAGGCTCCAAAAAACTGCAATGTATGAATGGGTATTGCACAGGTTTAACTGAAATATTGTGTAAATGTTGGGTTCGTGATCTGGTGGTCAGAGACACGGACACAGAATTCAATGGATGTTCTTCTGAGCGGACTTTTATTGCATGTGTGCTGTCTGTCTGACGTACCAACCCCCCACCCCCCCTTCCTATCCTTCCTTTTTCATTCTCCACATAACCAATCACCACACGATAAACGTCTTTGTGAAATTAAAACTAGTTATAAACTTAGACCACGGAGTGTTCAGAACTTTAAAAAATCTTCGTTATACATTTTAAATATGCCATCCATTCAGGGTTACACCCATCCCAGCAAGCATCGTGTGCCAGGCAGGAACAAATCCTGAACGGGACGCCAGTTCATTGCATGGTGAATACGAGCACACACACACACTAGCAGGGTCAATAAAGCAGAACAAAACCCCACTGCCTACATGACTTTGAAAGGAAACTGAAGCACCCTGAGTTAACCTGGCAGGAAAACATGCAAACTCAAGGCAGGGTACACCCGGAACCTCCTTGCTGCCAGGCAGCAGTGCAACCTCTACGCCACCGTGCCCCCACATGATTAGTACATGCTTTAATGCATTTCATCATGAAAATGATATCAGGTATTTATCTTAGCATTGTAAATGTTCAGGGAGCAGGGATATCGTAAAATGAATGTATTCTGTGTGGTGATCGCTGCTTGCGCCTCCTCTTTGTGCAAAGGAAATCAGTTTAAGAAGCACGTAGTGATTAATATGGCTCGGGGAACGCTTAACACAAAGCATTTCATGCGCTACATAATTTATGATGGGGTTTGGGAAGATCTACTAAATTAAATATTCATTTTAAGATGAAGTTTAGTGTACAGTGTTCTACTTTAATGACAAACTACGAGAATAAAGTCAGCATTTCGACTTTAATCTCGACATTTAGTTTTTTTTTTTCTTCACTGTGGCCCTAATACGCCTCCGTAACTTTTACCTGGCCTCTTAAGCGTCTGTCTGTCGGGTTAGAGGAGCGACAGTGCCCTCTAGTGTCACAACACATATAAATCTCCTTGTCCAATATTTGTCTTGTCTTATGGCACTTCCACCTTGGTAACTGAAGGTGTAGACATACAGGTTCAAGCATGTGCTGCATTTCTGAAACAATAACACATTCTCAGGCAGCAAGCAACCCCCTGCTGGATATAAGAACCCCCATTTCTATGTCTACAATTTATAATAAAGGCTTCATCAAATCCTTGTGTGTCTCCTATTGAAGTTAAAAGAGAAACAGACTTTAATGAGGTCTGCCTTTTTCTTTTTGTTCTTTAATTTAAAGGCGCGCTCCCTGCAGGAATGTGGACAGCGAGTGAGCGAACGAGTAGAGGAACTTGGTGGATGATGTGATGTGCAGTAATCCTACGTATATAAAGTCAGTCGAAAGCACACTGAAATGAATCTTCTACTGTAATGCATAGTGTGAGCAGGAGTTGTAATTTTATATAAATTAATGGGAAAACTAAATGATTATTTTGCATAAATAGCGCCTATCATTTTTAGGTTTTGTTCTTGTTATACAAATTTCACATTGTCTATATGAGGACATCACAATATAATTCTGTTTCTGGACATTTTCACGGCTAACGCCATTTCTTTGTTGTTTTTCAGAGTGGCAGCCATGTTGTTTATTGCCACATCGTCCACTGCTGGTCATTTGGATGTGACGTGTGGACAGTGAGGTCACTGTGTTGCCGCTATAAAAGATGGAGCCATACAGTGCTCAGTTTCCAAGCTTTTCGGGTATTTTAAGGGAGTTACAGGGGATGCTGTTTGTTGGAGTAAATGAGTCTGTCAATTCAAAACTAGTCATTCACTTTTGAATTGAATTTTGTGTTACATTTTTGTAATTAGGGCGGCACGATGGTGCAGTGGGTAGTGCTGCTGCCTTGCAGTTAGTTCACTTCCCAGGTCCTCCCTGCATGGAGTTTGCATGTTCTCTCTGCGTCTGCGTGGGTTTCCTCCCACAGTCCAAAGACATGCAGGTTAGGTGCATTGGCAATCCTAAATTGTCCCATGTGTGTGTGCCCTGCAGTGAGCTGGTGCCCTGCCCGGGGTTTGTTTCCTGCCTTGTGCCCTGTGTTGGCTGGGATTGGCTCCTAACCCTGTAGTTAGGATATAGCGGGTTGGATAATGGATGGATTTTTGTAATTAAGCACCTCCCGTGAACTTCTCCCCAAAAAAATTTCCAGATGAAACTAGCCTAAACTTCAGCGTTCAGTGAAACGGATAGTCTGTATTCATGAGGTCAATCACATCATCTAAACCTTAAGCAGGCTTTCTATTTTAGCACATACCTTTTCCAGAATGACTTGATATTCTTGGAAATTTCGAACATTCTGACTTCACGAGGACAGAACAATGCTGTTGGAAGCTGTGCCAGCTGGGCATGAGGCTTAATCCGGGCACTTCTTCTCCTGGACAAAGAATCTGACACTCAGCTTTTGACTTAAGGTCTTCCTCCTCCTTAATGCTGTTTACAGTTTTATTCTCCTGTACATCAGTGCCCAGAATTGACTCAGGGTCTTCTTTAGTGTCTACTGTGACCCTTTCACAAACCTCCTCCTCCTTAACGCTGACACTCTCTTGTTGAACGTATGCAGAGTCCCACTCGCAGTCCGCTTCTTTAATGGCCGCCCTTCTTTTCTCCAGACTACACATGAAAAGGATGCTCTGGGGCAGCGTGGGATTCTTCTGTTCTTCGTCACACATCTCTTCTGAGCTCTCCTCTTCACGTTTACATCTCACATCTAGAGGTTTGCGGACTGCAGGGCACACCTCCTCCATATTGTACAGCTGTTACTGTAAACTGCAGCTTCCTTTTCTTCTCTGTGGACAAAGCAGAGGAGAATTCAATTTAATCGACTCCTTCAGTCGTTCTTCTTTGTTTATTGGTGGCTACCCTTGAATCTGTCTAACTTCTCTGTACTTCTTACAATACGGTGACCAAATTACAGACAATTTCCCAGCTATTACCTCACAAGTGTCTGATATATCATTTAGGACAAAACCTCTGACTTATACACTGCTGCTACTGCTTAACCTGACATTTTATCAGCTTCCTTAAATATTTCTACACTCTCTCTGGCCGTGAAGAGCAATATAAATCCACTAGGAATTTCGAGTCTGACTTACATGTTATATATGCTAGAATTCAAGATGAGGTGTCTGTTATTGTTATTTAACAATAATTAGCACCTTAATTTAATCTACCACAGATCAGCCCAACAATGAATTTTACCCAGATTAATCTGTAAGGATTTTAATGACTCTCAGGTATCTGATAAGCAGGGATGCTCTGATCAGGAGTTTTTAAGGCCGATACCAATCACCAGTTTCATCATATTGGATCGGCCAATTCCGATACTGATTCCGTTTTTTTGTCTTATCAATATCCCTTTTAAAAACTTTTTCCACTATAGGATCCTGCATAACCAGATGCATAGAAGCTGTATGTCCTTCACTAAAGTGTTAACTCTGGCATTTTTATAATTAAACTATAGACCACAGGTGTTAATTGTTTTATTAACAAAACAAAATTATGTATGCTTATTGTCCAGTGACCATACAAACACTAAAATAAATAAGATTTCCTTAAAATGCATATATTAACTAATGAAATATGTATAAAGGTATTTATACAGGGGCAGCACGGTGGCGCAGTGGGTAGCGCTGATGCCTCGCAGTAAGGAGACCTGGGTTCACTTCCCGGGTCCTCCCTGCGTGGAGTTTGCATGTTCTCTCCGTGTCTGTGTGGGTTTCCTCCGGGTGCTCCGATTTCCTCCCACAGTCCAAAGACATGCAGGTTAAGTGCATTGACGATCCTAAATTGTCCCTAGTGTGTGCTTGGTGTGTGGGTGGGTCAGTGGCGTAGCGTATTGGGGGCGGCACTTTTAGGTGGCGGCAAAATTTCACAATAAATAATAATAATATCTTGTAAAAAATTGAACCATACCTAAATAAGGGGGCGACGGAATTTTCCTCCGCCCCGGGCGGCTGACACACACGCTACGCTACTGGGGTGGGTGTGTGCGTGTGCCCTGCGGTGGGCTGGCACCCTGCCTGGGGTTTGTTTCCTGCCATGCGCCCTGTGTTGGCTGGGATTGGTTCCAGCAGACCCCCGTGACCCTGTGTTCGGATTCAGCGGGTTGGAAAATGGATGAATGGATGGATATATATATATATATATAGGCGGACCGGCGTTCAGAGTCGGCTGACGGCTTCAGTTCACAGCGAGCACCGCGCCTTTGCACCCTTCGTGACAGTCGGAGCACCAATCCCGCTCTAAACCAAACAACTGAATTAGAATCGGGGCCGAATGGACTTTTACCACGTAAAGCTCAAACGGCGAAGCCATCTCGAACATACACTGAGGAATTATTAATACTTAGGTAGATGCGCGTGTGCGTGTGGGTTGTTTAAATATGAAATGGGCCTGTGAAGTCTGTAAACCGGAGAACTCCGCCGAGGATCGAGCCGCTCCATTCCTGCGGATCGGTGTCTCTGCTCTTATTTCGCTCAATTACTTAAGAGCTCAGGACGTACCTTCTCGCTTCCAAAACTGCAGCCTGGTCCTGCAGTCAAAACGTCAAGATAACAGCAGCTATGAGAAGCCTGCCGCAACTGTAAACTGTACTTCCGAAAAGACAGAAGAAAAGACGTGTCAAAATAAAAGTAATACATTAACGTTTCAAAATAAAAAAGCCGAACGTCCGCTAGATGCACTGCTTTTAAGGTGCGTATCCGAAAAGCTGTGGTTTTGGTAGTGGAATTCAGTGATAGCAGAATTTAGTATAAAATGTTGATTTTTGAGCAATAACGTCCAAATTCTGTCAACGTATAATCACACATTCTATACAGAGGAATGGAAGTACATTTTTAAAATAAATGTCTCATAAACAAAATAATGTTACAACCAAGGGTATAAGTTGGAATGTCATAAAAAATAACTATAGGATTGTGTCAGCTGAAAGCAACTGTAAACTACTGGCATCCTTATAACTACAACAGGTGTCGGACATCAAAGATTTTCGGAGAGGTGGTTAGGACATGCGCTGTATTGTTACGTTTTAGGGGACAGTGCCCGGCTCCGAGAGGCCAATGGCTTGCTTTGCATTACAAGTTACTAATGTGCCTTCACACGCTCCACAGGGCTCTTAATATCATTTCAACCTCAAAGCATCGGCTCCTTCAGTTTCTCCTCATAGTTCAAAATCTTTAATTATTTCTTGGGATGTTGTGGGGAAAAAACTTTCGCTCATTTTCAAAGAAGGAAGTCACAGAGCCCAGATGAGAATGCACGTCAATTCTTTATTTACTCCGAGTTATGCACAGATGTCTCAGTCCATGAAGTGAGCACTCAGGTCAACAACTCATCTGCTTTTACACTTTTTCTAATTACTGTCGCCTTATCTAATAGATCACATCACCTGACTCTTAATATGCATAACTTTATCCCTTTATCCAATCAACTAACATTACCAGTAATTTCTGACTTTTTCGATTCTCTCATTATTCTGAACATCACTTTATTAGGAAGGTTGTTCAGCGGATTCTCCCAGTGATAAAAGCTCCGTTTCACAGGTGGAGTGCTTGGGCTTTCCCATCAGGTTATCCTCGCTTTTTTTGTTTTTTTCATTTCTTTACTAATCATTTCCCTCATTCTAACCTTGGAAAACCTCGTTGGTTGCTTCCCTATCTTCTGATAAAGTGCCTTTCATCTATCTATCTATCTATCTATCTACGATATAGTGATATCTGTGACATAGTGATATCAATTAATTAATTAATTAATTAATTAATTAATTATTTTTTGGTCTGAAACGTCACAGAGTAAAGTGACTTTTGTGTTATTAACCCTTTGTTGTCCCTCTCAGCATCCAGAGGTGAGGGGACATAAACGTAGACTGGAGAGAAGCGGAGGGATAAGACGAGGATACAGGGAGTAATTGAGTACTTGTAACACTCTAAAAAAATTATACCTTAGAAACATTTTATACATATATTAAAAAAATATATTGCTACCAATAACATATTTTTCCAATATAAACAAATTACAGCAACTTGCTGTATACTGAAATATATTGTTAAAATATTTAAATCATTGCTATTTTTGTATACTGAAATATATTTGCCAAATTTCTAAAATTATACGGGCATTTTGCAATATATTTAAAACTACTACAAGTAAAATACTGTAAGACACCATTTACAAAATATATTGAAGCATATTTTAAAATATACTGTCAATGTAACTATAATATACTATACTATGCTCTAGAGTATATAGATATTTTAGTTGTGGAGTGTAAGGGGTGCTCCAGACCCCCAAGCACCCAACACAGGCTCAGACACAAGTACAAAACGACAAAGAGTTTTTATTTGTGGGAAACTCTTCGGGTAACCATTTTCCACAACAACAAGCCCAATACAGCAAATAAATAGAAAACAAAGAGAAATGCTCTGTAAAGGTCTTCTCTCTCTTTCTCTATCGGTCACTGCCTTCTCCACAACTCTTCGGTTTCTTTTATATTGTGCCCAGAAGTACTTTCGGTGGTCTGAAGGCTTGGCCCAGGAGCACTTCTGGGCAAGGTTGTTATAGCCCTACAAAGAAGGTCTGCCCAGACCCAACAGCAATCCCTGGAGGCACCCAAAGAACTGACTAGAAGAACTCCAATTCCCATGATGCCCTGTGAGAATCTGTTGTGCCACCACAACCCAGGAGGGCTTCTATCTGGCAGTCTGGGGGAGACAATGCCCTGTAGATGCTGTCTTTGCCTGTCCTTCCATTTTGAGGGCATCCCAGCTGGGTAAGGATGCTGGCTGTCCCTCACACAGTACATTTTATCATATATTTGTCATTTTTTTGGTAATTTTGAAAAATATATATTATACTGGCATTGAAAATACCACCCAATAGATAGCTGCTAGATGTTCCTTACGCTGAGAATCCATCCAAGACCAAATCAAACTGTGACCAACCACAAGCTGTAAATCTGGTAGTAACCTCAAGTGTCCTCATTCAAGTACTTGCTTTCTACATCGTCGTCAATGGTAGGTGATATCAAATGAATTGCATCTCATGAGCTTTTTAATTCTTTATCATTACTACATTTTGATATGAGTTATTTTAATTGCGCTTTGCTGATTTGTACTTTGATATTCTACACGAGACTCTACCTAGAGAAGATTTGTGCTCTAATATCCAGGACCTGTCTACAGGTAAAATGTGTAGCCTGACAGTGGATTTATTCACCTCTAGAAAATTATATTGTAAAAATATACACTATATGGCCAAAAATAAGTGGACACACCTCCACCTGATTGAGTTCAGGCGTTTCAACCCCATTCAGTATTAACAGGCACATCAAATGAAGCACATGGCCACTTAGACACCATTGGCAGCAGTAGATTGGGTCACACTGAACACCTCAGTGCCTTCAAATGTGACTCCATCATAGGATGAGACCTTCGCCCCAAGTTATTATGTGAATTTCTTTTCTGCTAGATCTGCCCTGGTCATCTACTAGTGCTATTATTGTGAAGTGGAAGTGTCATGGAGCAGTGACAGCCCAGCCATGAAGTGGTAGACCACGGCAAACTCCCAAAAGCAGGGCTGGCGAGCGCTGAAGTGCATTGCGTGTTAAAATGGCCTACCCTGGGGTGGGCAATGTTGGTCCTGGAGAGTCACAATGGCTGCAGGCTTTTGTTCCAACCCAGTTGCTTCAATTACAAAGCAATAGCTGCTAATAACGGGTCTTACTTAAGGGCTTGTTTGAGTTTGAACTCTGCAATGTCAGATCATTCTCATAATGTTCATTTGATCCTTTCCAAGCATATCATCTAAATGATCTGAAACCTGAAAGAGACGAGTAATTCTCAGTCCTTCACTTATTTCTCTTCAGTTTCCTTCCAAATATTTTATTAAATCTGATAGTTCAACAAATCGAACTCCGTGTTCAGTGGAGAACTGCTGGTTCATTTGGTCATTTACGTCTAAATTGCCGATAAGTGTGACGGTGCGGGTCCTGCTCCATGCCCCCTCTTCACTATTGGGAGCCTCTCGAACCCAACCCTGCCGGTAAAGTAACCAGTTGAGATGGTCCAATGGGGACAAATCACACTGAGCAAGAGGATGGTGCAAAAGGTCCAAGTGCTTTACTTACGGAAACAGTCAAAACCAAAAAGTGTTCAAAACAGTGCAGTGCTCCAAAATGTCGATAAATAAACAATTAAAATTCCCCAAAAGGTTTAAAACAAGGCTAAACCACAGAATCAAAACCCGCAGTAGACATCAGGGCCACACCAGCCAAGCACAGCTCCTTCCCAGTCTCTCCAGCTCACCCAAGGCTTGCTCAGCTGGAGAGACTTCAGCCACCGTGATCCTCTTGCTACAGACCCCCGTCTTGAATGCCTCCGCCAGCGTTTGCCAGACCACTCGGAGTCGGCTGTCCTCCCGTCTTCCTTCTTGCACACGTAGTCATCCCTCAGATCTCAAGGGAGGACTTTACCTCAGTCAAACCCACTCTTCCAGATTGTCAGTGGGCACAATCTGTCTCTCCACACAGGACCTTGTCTCTCTCTCTCTCTCTCTCTCATTTCTTTTTTTTCATTTCTCCTCTCCTCCCTCAGTGCCGGTCCGTACTTATACAGCTCCATGGGCAAAGCGGTCAATACGCGCACCGCAGGAAGCCAATTAAGCAACTGAGAACGATCACACCCTCACGTGCAGGTGCAACTCACCCCAATTACCTCATCCACTCCCTGCGGCTGCATGATTGTGCCCACGGAGAATGACACGGCCAAATGGATCATTTAAAAACTGGCCTTTCAGTCAGAGCCACAGACCCACTACACCACAATAAGAAACGATTAAACAGCGAATGCAGCTGTTTAAGACTAAAACAAGCAATTAATTTTTAGTAATAAAATATGTTGCATTCATCAATCCAACAGATGGCGCATAACAAACATTTTTAGAAATAAAATACATTGCATTCGTCAGTCCAGCAGATGCAGCACAAACATTTTTAGTAAGGCAGAGACGCAAAGTGGCTGGCATGTAGCGCATCCCAGAGGGCCGGGTAAGGGGGTGGGTGAGCAAATTGTTTAGTAATAAAGTACATTGCATTTGTCGATCCAACAGATGGTGCATCACAAATATTTTTAGTAATAAAATACATTGCATTCATCAGTCCAACAGATGGCACATCACAAACATTTTTAGAAATAAAATACATTGCATTTGTCATTCCAGCAGATGCCGCATCACAAACATTTTTAGTAAGGCAGAGACGCAAAGTGGCTGGCATGTAGCGCACCCCAGAGGGCCGGGTAAGGGGGTGGGTGAGCAAATCGTTTAGTAATAAAATACATTGCATTCGTCAGTCCAACAGATGGCGCATCACAAACATTTTTAGTAATAAAATACATTTCTCACTTCTATGTGGGGGTCACTCGTTACAGAGTTCCAAAAGTGCCACTGGGAGCAACATCAGCACAAGAAATGTGTATCAGGAGCTCCATGAAATTGTTCTCCATTGAGCAGCCACACACAAGCCCAAGATCACAATGGCCAAGTGTAGGCTGGATTGATGTTAAGCATGCTTCCATTGGACTCTGGAGCAGTGGAAACGGGTTCTGTGGAGTGATGAATCCCACTTTCACTAGCTGGCTTTGTGAGGGACATGTCTGGGTTTGGTGGATGCCAGCAGAACGCCACCTTCTGGCCTGCATAGTGCCTACGGTATAGTTTGGTGGAGGAGTGAAAGTAGTCTATGGGTTTTGTATGGGTCTTTCTTATGTAAGTGTGCAATATGGATTTCTCTTTTGTATACTATTTATTCATTATTCTTCTCTAAATGTATTTTGTTTTACTTTGCATGTATTATAGAAAAATATATTCATATAATTGGTCATTTCTAAGGGGTGGCACGGTGGTGCAGTGGGATGCTGTTTGTTGGAGTAAATGAGTCTGTCAATTCAAAACTAGTCATACACTTTTGAATTGAATTTTGAGTAACATTTTTGTTAATAGGGCAGCACAGTGGCGCAGTGGGTAGAGCAGCTGCTTCTCAGTTAGGAGACCTGGGTTCACTTCCCGGGTCCTTCCTGCGTGGAGTTTACATGTTCTCCCCGTGTCTGCATGGGTTTCCTCCCACCGTCCAAAGACATGCAGGTTAGGTGGATTGGTGATCCTAAATTGTCCCTAGTGTGTGTGTGTGCCCTGTGGTGGGTTGGCGCCTTGCCCGGGATTGGTTCCCTGCCCTGTGTTGGCTGGGATTGGCTCCTGCAAACCCCTGTGACCCTGTGTTCGGCTTCAGCGGGTTGGAAAATGGATGGATGGTAATTTCTAGGTATTAGAAATGTATTATAACCACATAAGAAAAGTAGACACTATATTTTATTAAGCATTAAGATGTAAGAGTTAGGAGTTAAAAAGCTCATGCCTGTATATTTTTATTACCATGTATAAGCCACAGACCACCATTACCTCTCAAGTTAAAAGTCTGGACGTGCAGGAGAGTTGAGAAGAGGAGGGCCAGTTGGTAAGGAGGGGAATGTAAACTCTTGGGTTGTGAATAATTGTCCAGTGCTGGGAAACAAGGGGAGTGAAAGTAGGGGCCATCAGATAGATATGATGGAGAGCGAAGAGTTTGACACCCACCCAGCCGAGAGATAATGGTCGATTAATGAGGGTCAGAATTTGATCAGTGAAATGTTGAGGAGTCAGACGAGGGCGAATAATGACTTGTGTGATAAGAATTGAAATAAGTTGTTGGCTCATTGTTCCATCTGAGGTGAGTCTGTATACGCGCCGTACAATAAAGCTTAATTCTGCTGTCTATGCTGAAGTCTCCGAGTGCCTTCTTTAGGATTGAGGGCACCTGCAGTATCAACAGTATCTTCTTTGAGACGTTGTAAAGCACTTTGAGCGACATCGTTTGTATGAAAATGTGCTGTAGAAGTAAATGCTGTCACTGATCTTCAGAGTTTGGGTTAGGCCTTTTCATTCCAGAGGAGGGTACTGTTAATCATACAGCATACAAAGATATTTCAGGCAATTGTGGTCTTCCAACCTTATGGCAGGAGCTTGGAGATGTTTGGAAGAACTCAAGCGGCAGGAACAAAGCCCTGACATTAAACTCATAAACACCTTTGGGATGAATTGGATAGCCGATTGTGAAACAGGACGTCTAATCTGAGATCAGCACCTATTAAAGATTCCCACTCCGAGATCTTGTGGAGAGCAGAGAGGAGGCTGCTAGAGCTGCAAGGGTGGCTTGGAATGGGATGTCCAGCAAATGTATAGAAGTGCGAGAGTCAGGTGTCCACAAACCTTTGGCCATATAACATATTTTTAATACTGTAACTCCTTTCCTTTTATACAATTTTTCTTTGGAATGTCAAAGAACATCAAAGCTGCACATTGCTGCTTACTTGTGCTAAGATGTCTACTGTAGGAACTGCGTGAAATTTTAAGTTGGTTAATTAATCATCGGCCTTAAATTCTGCAATGCTGGTAATTAACCAAATACTTTGGGCAAGTGCTCTCTTTTATTTACCTGTTGTAGTAAGTGGTTCTCTGGCTTTGAGACTTACATCAAGGTAGCTGAGTGTGGAAGAAATGTACCGGCAGCCAGGGCCATCTTAACCCATGGGCACGCTGGGGCACCCCTAGGGGCCCCATGCTCAGCTTTGTATGTTATGACTTGTGGATTAATCTTTACTGTACAGCGTTTTTAATGTTGTGAAAGAAACAGCCGGACACACAACACAGGTTTGGGGCAGCCACCCGTATAGTTTCCTTGACTGCAAAAGGCTTTAAAGTAGAGTACAATGTGTACAGGTTAGAGTCCAAAACAGATCTGTTTAAGTATGGAGGATGAGGGTTTTTTATAGCTGGTTTACAGGAAGTGATGTCATTGGGACCGGGACAGGAAGGATTTCTTGTGTTTGGTTTGCAGAGAGAAAAGACAGGGGTTTAGCGCACCCCACCGCCCCCCTGGCCTGGCATGGAATTGTCGTTTCCTGGTCCCTTTGGTTGACTCCAAAGCGCACGTGTGTGACAATGTTTAAACACTGATTTTGTTGGAAGTACCAATACAATAAATATATGTTTCATTTTTATCCCTGTGAGTGGTTGTGTAGGTCTGGGTCCCAATGCACTGCTTTGCCCGGGGGCCTATAATACTGTTAAGATGGCCCCGGGCAGCCCCACTGGATACACAATTCTTCCCATATAATTGAGGCAGGAGGGAGTGTCAATCAATTCTCTTTATTTTCTAAGTCAAGAGGTAACCCTTACAGGGGCACAAGCACCAAATTAACACAGAGTAAGCGTTACAAAGAGGGACTGGTACTGCGCTTTTATATACACTTCATCAATCACATTACAGTTCCAAGGAATCCATTACACATGCCAAGGAGCTTTAACATCATTGGTTCCATTCAGTTGGTGACAGGATATGGCAGACCGGTAATACCTTAAATGGTCACAACCGACCAGGTCCACTAGGTCCATCAGTTCAGTCGGCCTAAGTGTGGCTGACCTCTTTAGGTGTTAAGAGTGCCCTGATTAGCAGATAATACCATCCTGTACAGCTGGCATGGTGCGACTCAGAGATGTTTCTGAAATACTCAATCGGTCAGCAAGTTCACGTTGAAAAGTTCCTGTGGCTAAAAACCTGAGAGTGGACAGAACTTTTTAAAGGAGCAGGTAGAGCACAATTCCTCAAAGTCTGACTTTGTAAAGCACACAGCGCCAAGAGGAGAGCCCTGGGAAATCGAAATTGACTTATCATCTATAAATACGCACTCACTTCTAATTCGTACATTTGTGATGTCTTCAAACAACACTAAAGCAGCTATGGCAATTGGAATAGTTTGGCCATTCCGTGCACCTTTATATTGTTGCAGAATAATTACAATCAAGTGAATTATATGCAATATAATTATGCAATTAATTTTGCATATTTTGGTGTATTTGATAAATCCCATGTCATTGATGCAAATATGAAAAAGAAAGGCAAACAACACAGAAACAGTAGCACTGCTTTGACACGCTGGGTGCCGGCAGTTTGAAAAACTGAGCAGAAGCTGCATACACAAGGAAGGGGGCCACCGTGGGAATGCGCGTGGCTTTACACCAAGTTTTGTTTTTGGGCGTACGCACCATTTATATGTGAGGCCCCATGTCTCAATAGTTTGTTCCAGATTCCCAAAACTCTGCATAAAGAAGTGATTCCTGGCTTCCGTCCTAAATGCCCTCAACTCAAGAGAAGTGGCCAGGGATTCTTACGAGAAACGAGGATGACCAGAAGATGCCTTGCAAGGGCAAGGTAAAGAACAGGCAGATTAAAACGGAGAAGGTACGAGAAACCAAAAAAAAGAAACTCACAGGAAAAGTCCGCAGTTAAAGTCAGAAACCCAAAGCGCCACCTCAACTAATCTTGTTATTTGTTATCCTAAACTACACGTTTTCATTTTCTTTGCTGGAGTTTGGAGCTGTGTGCCACGTGACCAGAAGTGACATTGTGAAAAAAATGAAAATGGGATGATAAGTCAATCAGTAATGTCAAAATGAAGCAGAAACTTAAAACAAATAGAAGAACTGAATTCTGTACAAGAAAAGCCCCTCCTGGGTTCAAAATGTCTTCACAAAAACACCATAAAAAAACAATACTAATGTGTACATGGCACCAACTAAAAGGACATGCCACCTAGCAAATGACCTTCATGTCACACAAGTGGAACAGCCGAGGTGGCAGTACATACAAGGAAAACCCATTTCCTATAATGCTAAATACAATTTGACAACAAAACCATAAAGAAAATAATCAGATCACATGATCCAAGGCAATAATTTAATCAAAATCCTAATTAGGGAAAAATAAAAATGTTAAAGCCAAAACACATTACAACAAAGGAGGCCACTAAGAAAAGCTGGTTTGCTGTGTCCTTTCTTTTCTGGCTCCAGAGATGCTACCTCTGTAAGAATCGCTTACCATTATTTAAAATAACAAACTGGGCCACTTCCAGCTAGCATTCTGCATATTTTCACAGAGCACTCTCATCAAAAAAAGTGTTTGCCACATTCACGGCGTTGTTCATTTACACTGCCATCCACACCAGTGGGAATGCTGCAGAGAGGGTCGGCAGCTTCACATTTCTTGGAGTCATCATGACAGATGAGCTGAAGGAGGCACAACGCATCACGTCTGCCGTCAAGGAGACTCACCGGTGCCTGCACTTACTTGGAGGGCAGAGGGGAGCCTGGATCTCTCCATTTATGGTAACCCTCTTCAATACACATAGTACAGCGGAGTCCATCTTGGTAAGGCGCATACTCAGCCCAGGCTGCTGGGAACTATACAGGGTGGTGACATTTTTCACAGAGTATTATTGGCCCAGAAAATTCTCTTCCTCAGAAAGACAAATAGTTTTACTAAAGACCCCAAGTCATCCTGCACAATCACTTTTTCCTCCCTTGTCTGCTCAAGTCCATTAGCACTCACACCACTAGACGGACAAATTGCTTTTATCTACTAGACATAATGTTGCTCACTGGCCAACAAAATGATTGATCCCTGTTAAGATTATTTTTGATGTTTTGTCACCTGTATGTAGCAAATGTACAAATAAGAACATCATTGTGCAATATAAATACGTTCAATAATAACCTTAAACTATCTGTGCTCAGTCCTCACACGTTTCTGCTTTCATTTTCATTCCCTTAAGCTCCCATTTTCCTTTGCAATACCACTGTTTTATCGTGGTAACTGGAGGACATCTGCATGAGCCTGCATGTTCCTTTTGATCGGTTTTGTGGATCCAAAGGCAACTGCAACCATTTCAGATTTCCATGACTGCATCTCCAGTTGCTTTATCTTCCACTCCAATCACAGTATCGAGTAACTGCCTAGGACTGATCCTTCAGAAGTCGAGGCTGGGTCCAAGTGTTTAGGTTTGGCAGTGAGGTCCATTTCCTAAGCATCAAATTTCATGTAAGTTAGAATTGGTTTGCCCCATGTGATTACCACCTGCTTACCTGTGTGTCCGTTTAGTTCAGCGTTTCTCACCCTTTAAGTATTTGTGACCCGAGTTTTCATAAGTTTTAATCGCACCCCCCCCTAACATTTTTTTGAAACCCTAATAAAATTCATTCCTATATATTTTGCTGCTGATGCACCGCTACAAGTTAAAAATGTTTCTATGAATACCGAAATTACACCACATATGGCAACATTCGTGCTCCCTTTCTTGTTACTTTCCCTCACAGTTTGAGGACCAGTGGTTTAGTTGTTGTGTCTAAAAGATCGTGCATAACAAACATTTTTAGAAATAAAATACATTGCATTTGTCATTCCAGCAGATGGCGTATTACAAACATATTTAGAAATAAAATACATTGCATTTGTTATTCCAGCAGATGGCGCATCACAAACATTGTTAGTAAGCCAAAGACGCAAAGTGGCTGGCGTGTAGTGCACCCCGATGGGGCAGGGGAAGGGGGTGGGTGAGCAAATCGTTTAGTAATAAAATACATTGCATTCATCGATCCAACAGGTGGCGCATCACAAACATTTTTAGTAAGGCAGAGATGCAAAGTAGCTGGCGTGTAGCACACCCTGGTGGGGCAGGGGAAGGGGGTGGGTGAGCAAATCGTTTAGTAATATAATACATTGCATTCGCGGGTCCAACAGGTGGCGCATCACAAAACATTTATAGTAATAAAATATATTGCATTCGTCAATGCAACAGATGGCGCATAATAAACATTTTTAGTAATAAAATACATTGCATTCGTCGATCCAACAGATGGTGCATCACAAGCATTTTATATTGCATTCGTCGATCCAACAGATGGCGCATCACAAACATTTTTAGTAATAAAATACATTGCATTCGTCAATCCAACAGATGGCACATCACAAACATTTTTAGTAATAAAATACATTGCATTCGTCAATCCAACAGATGGCACATAACAAACATTTTTAGTAATAAAATACATTGCATTCGTCAGTCCAGCAGATGCCGCATCACAAACATTTTTAGTATGGCAGAGACGCAAAGTGGCTGGCGTGTAGCGCACCCCGGTGGGGCAGTGGAAGGGGGTGGGTAAGCAAATCATCTATACTAATAAAAGGCAAAGCCCTCACTGACTGACTGACTGACTGACAGACTGACTGACTCACTCATCACTAATTCTCCAACTTCCCGTGTAGGTGGAAGGCTGAAATTTGGCAGGCTCATTCCTTACAGCTTACTTACAAAAGTTAGGCAGGTTTCATTTCGAAATTCAAAGCGTAACGGTCATAACTGGAACCTATTTTTTGTCCATATACTGTAATGGACGGGGGCGGAGTCGCGTATCGCGTCATCACGCCTCCTACGTAATCACGTGAAACACCTTGGGGCCGATCTGGAAGAAGGTAGCACAGAGCCTTGATTTAAACAATTCCATGTCTTGGTGGGTTTAATACTGTGTAAGCATACATATTAACACATGTGCAATTAAACGTGTGCATTTACAGGGTGATTTCTCAGGCTTAAAAGCTCGCCTTTTATTAAAAAAGTAAATGCAAACTGTTTTCATTCTGAAGGGCACAAACCACATTGGATTTTGTAATGATAGTTGATTAGTAAGGTCTATTAAGGGATACTTACAGAATGATTAGTAATGCCTGTGAATGCCGATGCAAGTAGGAGAATGGGCGTGAACTAAAGAACGAGTAGTAAATTGTACAGTAAATGTCTCTAAAGTCTGTCTATTAAAAAGTTATTATATCTTTCAATCCTGTGTATTGATTAAACTACGAACCTAACAAGATCACTGCATGGTGTCAGAAGTGGCGGATTGGAAGAGGAATGTGAAGAAGAGGTTCAGCTTTTGAATGAGTCTCGTGTCTGTGAGTAACCCGAAAACGTGATCAGAAAGCGCTAAGACGTTCTAGCAAAAGAGAAAAAAAAATATGGAAGGATTACAGCCCCCACCAAATCTCCAGTTAAAGGGAAATGTAGCTGAAAATTGGAAAAGATTTAAACAGAGATTCGAGTTGTATCTTGCTGCGATTGAAGCAGATAGGAAAAGTGAAAAAATTAAAGCGTCTATGCTTCTACATGTAATTGGCGAAGAGGCGCTAGAGGTGTATAACAATTTTCAGTTTGAAGAAGATGGAGACAATATGAAATTGAACAAAATAGTTGAAAAATTCGTTTGAGCGTCACAAGTTTTTTACATATTTCCAGAAAAGCGGCGAAACAATAGACCAGTATGTGACGGAATTGCGTGATAGGAGCTGTTCTAAGAAGAAACCGTCAAGACATCAAAGGACCAATAACCTCTAATCAGAACACTAACACCAGCGAAACAAATATTAACGAGAAAACAAGTATAAATCAGGAAAGAACATCTCAACTGCAAACACAATTAACCAGAAGATCAACACGTCAAGTAAAACCACCAGAATGACTCATTGAGACATGTTGAGGATTAAAGGAACATTTTCAATTAAGAAATGCTGAATTCCTTTAACAGTTGTACTTTTTATACATAGTTTGAATGCTGGATGTATGCCTGAAATGTTCTGAATAGTTCAGTTGTTTGAAGTGATAAAGTTTATCGAAGTAGCATTTGAAATGTATAACATTACTAAGCTTATAAGTACTGCCTTACTTCTCTTTAAGAAAGGAAGATGTAATGATACTTGATTTAAACGATTCCATGTCTTGCTGGGTTTGCGTAGCTTATTGTCAATATCTTTACACCTGTTTTTAAGACTTATTGACTGAAACGAGTTTTCACGAAAAAAGTTAGGGCTTTGCTACAGGATACACCCTCCACAAGTTAAGGAAGTAAAAATAAAAGTATATACAGTCGTCCCTCGCCATATCGCAGTTCACCTATTGCGGCTTCACTGTATCGCGGGTTTTTTAAATACAAGTGATCGCCTGCCTATCGCGGAAGTTAGTTCTAGACCCATCAGTGATAGGTGAAAATCCATGATATAGAAAGACCATATAAATAAACATTTTTATAGTTTAAGCCTTAAAATACACATCCCACACGTTTTAACATGTAAACTTATAAAACACACTTTGTTAACACATATGATATGTGGATGTCGGACTAAGGATATGAGTAACATCTCTCTATTATAAAACATTTTAAGTTCATGCAAGACAAGGCAGTGAGACAGGAAAACAGGTGCTGTACAGGCTTATTGACACGCAGAGCGACAAGCAGCACAAAGTCCACTTCTCCTTAGCGTGCATTCAGCAAGCCCGCTTCACCCCCCCCCCCCCCCCCTTCACAACGCGAAGTGGCAGGAGCGTAACGTGCCTCGGAGAGGGGGGTTTGAGCGAACATGCGTTCAGCCCTCACACACCCACACACACACTCCTCCTCCTTCAGAACGCGCAAAGCGACAAGCAGGCATTTTGGCAGAAGCAGCACAAAGTCCACCTCTGCTTAATGTGCGTTCACCTGCCCCCCTCTTCACAAAGCGAGTGGCAGACACATCAACGTCTGATCGCTGCGTGTAGTGTTGCTCTGCGGTGTTAAGAGTGTAGAAAGTGTTTAAGAGCATAGGAAGTGTTTATAAGAGTGTGGGAAGGGTTTATAAAGCCTTAAAATATATATAAATAATAAAATAAATATAGGTCAGTACTTCGCGGATTTTCACTTATCGTGGGGGGCTCTGGAACGTAACCCCCACGATAGGTGAGGGATGACTGTATTTCTGTTTTATTTAAACCTTTTAAGTTCGTATGCATAGCCCCATTTAGCTGTTTTAGTTTTTTTTTTCTTTCTTCAGTAATATTTAATCTCCTTAAAGAAAAATAACATATGCATTTTACTTTTTTGTATCTCTTTAGTAATATTTTAGTGTAAAAGGATAACCAGTATTTAAACCTTTTATGTTACTTTATAAAGTTATTTTACACAATGTTGAAAAATTAATAAGAGAGCTACATATTTTGGCAGTTGCTGCTTTAATTTTCAATGAAATGAAAAAAGCTCTCCAAGACAAAACCTCAATGAAGAAGAAACAGTTTGCACTATCTAAAAAGGAGAAACCCTCATTTATAAAGGTTTGCTGCAGATGACTTAACTGAAATAAATGAATAGTTCCTATGTGTATAATACATATTTATCTATTTTACTTATGCCTTTATTCCAGCAACTTGCAACATCTGAGGTACAATTTGTTACATTACTTTTGTTTTTTGCAGCACAGGCAGGTGAAGTGACTTCCTCAGGGTCACACAGTGGTGTCAGTACCAGGATTTGAACTGACAAGCTCCGGGTTTACTGAAATATTACTGAAGAAAGAAAAAAAACAAAAACGGGCAAATGGGGCTATGCATACAGATGTCCATCCATCCATTATCCAACCTGCTATATCCTAAATACAGGAGCCAATCCCTGCCAACACAGGGCACAAGGCAGGAAACAAACCCTGGGCAAGGTGCCAGCCCACCGCAGGGCGCACACACTCACACACACCCACACACCCACACACCAGGGACAATTTAGAATCGCCAATGCACCTAACCTGCATGTCTTTGGACTGTGGGAGGAAACCGGAGTACCCAGAGGAAACCCAGACAGACACGGGGAGAACATTCAAACTCCATGCAGGGAAGCGAACCCGGGTCTTCTAACTGGCACCTTTCACTGCGCCACCATGCCGCCCGCATACAAACTTAAAAGGTTTAAATAAAACAGAAATATATACCTTTATTTTTACTTCCTTAACTTGTGGAGGGTGTATCCTGTAGCAAAGCCCTAAGTTTTTTCATGAAAGCCCCTTTCAGTCAATAAGCCTTAAAAACAGGTGTAAAGCTAAACTTGCAGCACTGCTATTCAATTACACTTGCCTAACGCCTCTCCTAAGGGGACATACTGTGGGATCTAGGCATCAGTCAAAGCACCAATCACAGGCCCGATTAGAAAGCGGGAAGCTGTGATTTGTCGTCTTCCTCCTATGTAACAATCACAGCCCGTGTTATTATGCACTATGTATGTATGTATGTATGTATATGTGTGTGTTTATGTATGTGTGTATATGTATGTATATATATATGTTGATATGTGTATATATATGTATATATATGTGGATGTGTATATATATATATATATATATATATATATATATATATATATATATATATATATATATATATGTATATGTAGATATGTGTATATGTAGATATGTATATATATGTATATATGTTTACATAACCTCTTTAACACACTACTTCTCCGCTGCGAAGCGTGGGTATTTTGCTAGTTTAGTAATAAAATACATTGCATTTGTCGATCCAACAGATGGTGCATCACACACATTTTTAGTAATAAAATACATTGCATTCGTCATTTCAACAGATGGCGCATCACAAACATTTTTAGTAATAAAATACATTGCATTCGTCAGTCCAGCAGATGCCGCATCACAAACATTTTTAGTAAGGCAGAGACGCAAAGTGGCTGGCGTGTAGCGCACCCCGGTAGGGCAGGGAAAGGGGGTGGGTGAGCAAATCGTTTAGTAATATAATACATTGCATTCGTCAGTCCAAAAGATGGCGCATCACAAACATTTTTAGTAATAAAATACATTGCATTCATCAGTCCAACAGATGGCACATCACAAACATTTACGGTAATAAAATACATTGCATTCGTCGATCCAGCAGATGGCTCATCACAAACATGTTTAGAAATAAAATGCATTGCATTTGTCATTCCAGCAGATGGTGCATCACAAACATTTTTAGTAAGGCAGAGACGCAAAGTGGCTGGCGTGTAGCGCACCCCGGTGGGGCAGGGGAAGGGGGTGGGTGAGCAAATCGCTTAGTAATAAAGTACATTGCATTCGTCAATCCAACAGATGGCGCATCACAAAAATTTTAATTAATAAAATGCATTGCATTTATCAATCCAACAGATGGCGCATCACAAAAATTTTAATTAATAAAATGCATTGCATTTATCAATCCAACAGATGTCGCATCACAAACATTAACACTGCTTCTATGAATCCCATACCAAATAGCTTCGTATGCATCGTATGGTGCACTGCAAACATAAACGCTGAGGTCTACATTGATTGCTTATATTTCAGCCCATCTTAGACGGGTGGCACAGCTAGTTTTCCTTAATTTTTTTTTCCTGGTCTCAGAATCTCTCCAGTAGTGCTGAGTTGTACTTCTCATGAATTTCTAGCAAAAAATTCCGGCATATTTTATTTATTTTTTTCAAGCCATCAGTATTCACGAACTGCATCTAACTAGTTCTCAGACATATGTGATGATTTTCGGTATTGCCATTTCTGCATTCTTTTGCTCTGTTTAACCTTCTGCACATGCCTCCTCCTTATGCATCCATGATCGGAAATGAAAACCCCAACTGTTTCTCATTTTCCGACTCCCTGCAGTAATCACTTTTAGCAAGTGGCTCTCCTCACTCTATAGGTGGACACATGAAAGTGTAGCTCTACACAGTTAACAAATGCAATTGGGGGAAGTGAGTGGGAACTCCCCGTCCACACTTTGGTTCAAGTTGTTAGTTGTTATCTGTCTGATTGCTGGACAAAAGACATGTCATATTCATTAGAACTTCACAGTTTGATTGTGAGGCTGCACGTTCCTACACACACACCTTCATGGTGACAAGTGAGAGATTTGTGGATCAATAATGTGCCGTTGTGAGTACCCCTGCCCAGTGCACAATTCTGTAATTGGTGAAAACGTGGCGTACTGCTGGTCCTGTGAGCGAGGCGCTGAAAACATGAAACCCTTCTGTCCACCCCCTTCACGCCATCATCGACATTTGCAGATTGCACGTAAAGATGGCAATCATAAGTCAGTTACCTCGACTGCTTAACTGAAGTCAAACTCCACAAACATGCTATGGTGTGCAGAACTTTGTCATCATTGATGGTCACGGTCAGGCTTTAAGATGGTCAGTAACAACACTCTCTAAGAATACAGTGATTCCCCCGCCTATCGCTGAAGTTACGGTCCAGACACATCAGCGATAGATGAAAATCCGCTATATAGAAAGACCATATAAATCACTGTCGGGCAACCGGTGCCGCGGAATTTTCTAGGGGCGCTGCGAAAACTTTTGTAAAATATTTAAAATTGCTAGTGTTTTTGAACTTTTGGTTGATTAAAAAGATAATGTTTTAAAAAAAATATTTTATGTTGGAAAAACAGATAACGGTTAATCAGATTGTTGAATAAACGAATGTATTTATTTTGAAGGCAAGTTAAAATTTTCCCTGTTCACCATTCATCATAATATCAACACCAGCGGGGTCAAAAACACATCTCGTGAGACTTAAAAAGTCTCGTTGTTAGAAGATCTCCCTCACTGTACGGATAGAAGAAGGCGGAGTAAATACAGAACGAGAAAATACGAACGCTACTGTTTTTATTGGCGATTGTCCATAGATTGTGTCGTCACAACTTTATTTATGGGCAGTCCCTCAGATGCGCCGCGAAAGAAAATTTTTGGACTTTGGAAACCCCAAATATCCTCCACAATTTTTAGTGGCTTTTTCGTGGCAATACGGTACTGTAGAGAGAACACAAAGCAACCACAGAGGAAAAGGTGGCTTGTGATGGTGAAAGTAACCAATCCAAGAGCATTATTCATTTCTCCTTGCTGCTGATTGGCTGCTGCCCTGTGACACGTCTCCGGCAGATGCAGCCCAGCATTCGTGAATCATAACAGTTTACCGCGTGTAGCTATCTCGAGTGTTTCACTGAGCGTACTCGTGTTTTTTTAAAGCCCTAAGATGACACCCAAACGCCCTGCACCTCCTAAGGCTTCTGGCAATGAACCTAAGTGCCAGAAACAGCGTAAGACAGTTCAGGAGAAGGTTGAACTTTTGCTCCCAGACAACTCGAAAAAGGTTGCCTTTCACTGATATACAGTAAATGAACATTTATTTTATAGTTTAAGCCTTAAAATACCCCTCCCACACGCTTTAAACACATGTAAACTTATTAAAACACACCTTGTAAACACATATGATATGTGGATGTCGGGCTAAGGATATAAGTAACATCTCTCTATTATAAAACATTTTAACGTCACGCAAGACAAGGCACTGAGACAGAAGGACAGCTGTTGTAGGCTTTTAAATGATGGACACGCAGAGCGACAAGCAGAACAAGCATCTTGGCAGAAGCAGCATAAAGCCAGCAGCTGATATGTCCATTCAGCTCCCCCCCTTCACAATGCGAGTGGGAGAGACACAAAGTGGCAGGAGCGTAGCGCGCCTCCGAAGCGATCGAGAGTTGATCATCTCGGAGAGACTATTTGATGACATGCTAGACTAGACATTACAACTTTAGGAAGCAGGACCCGTGACACGGTGACTTTTGCACGTCACGCCCTACTTACGAACAATTTAAAACAAGTTCACTGACATCTGACTTAGCAGTTGTTGGAATGCTTTTGGCAGACAAACTCCAGGTGCTCCCAGCTCTTAAAACAACGACAAGCAGAACACGCAGCTCGCCAGCAGATGAGCTGAGCACTTTTCCTTAGCGTGCGTCCAGCCCTCAACACCCCCCCCCCCCCCCCCCTTCCAAACGCTAGCGGCAGAGACGCGAAGTGGCCAAATGACAGCTGTTGTACTGGCAACAAGCACAACACACAGCTGGCCAGCAGCAGCAGCAAAGCACCATCTGAACCGACCGCATCTCATTAGCATGCGTCCCCCCGTCACAACGGGAGCAGCGTTATAAGTCCCGCGAGAAAGAGATTTAACCAGGAAATAAAGGACAAATATTGTTTTCACAAAAGTTTTAAAGTAAAAATGAAAATAATGCATATGTAACAATTCCTATGAAAATAACAATCTCTTTAAATTGTTTATCCAGTAAACCAAATCCATGATTTAGGGAGGCGCGATAGCTGAACTGCGATATAGAGGGGGATCACTGCAATAGAATAATACAGTGTTTCCCAAACTCCGTCCTGGGGACCCCCTGTGACTGCAGGTTTTTTGTTCCAACCAGATTCCTAATCCGTGACATCCCCTGATAACATTGAGCTCATTTAATTAGCTGGCATTATTTTTCTTTTATTCGACATTCAGAAAAGCACAGCAGCCCGATGTTTACATTTATAAGACATTTAGAAATATTTCTGCTTTTGCTTTACATTTAAATGCTGAACTCCCTTTTGTTGATTTCTTTATATTTTGCCCTTTCTCTGTGCAGTTCCCCCCCCCTTCGTTGTATCTTATTAATGACAATTAAAAATTAGCAGAGCAAACAACACAGAATAATCAAAGGCTGCAACTACTTTAGTGTCAGATACTGATTGGTAAATAGTGAATCAATTAAACAATTAGAACACCTGGAAAACTAGAATAGAAATCAAGATGAAAAAAATGTTAAAAAGTAAAAAACCCATATAACCGCTTAATACATTTTAATATACTGTATATATATATATATATAGTTGAAATAGTTTACTGTCAAATAAATGCAAAGAGTACGCGACACGTGTTTCGCCCTCATTCTGGGCTCATCAGGTGTACACACTCCACTGCACTCCCTCTCGGGAATCGAACCTCGGACGTCAGCGCCAGAGGCGATGCCCCTAACGTTGCGCCATGGCGTGTGGTTCGTTTATTTGCCAGCATGTAGATCGGGGTAATTACATGCACAGCATTCGTAGTCTGTGTCACAATCTGATTGTATGGGTGGTTACCTACCAGGTAACGCTTGTGGTTGGCCAGCAATCTGCTAACATCCGCCACGGTGCCCTCAGTTTGTGAGGAGCAGATCATAGAATGGTTGAAATAGTTTACTGTCAAATTGCTGGCCACCCAGCAATGCCGTGAAATATATATATATATATATATATATATATATATATATATATATATAGTCACACATGTGTGATTAGGAGGCAGCTAAAGGGCTTGAGTAACTGCAATACCACATCAGACCAGGGGGCGGCGGGGTGCGCCGACTGTCTCTCTCAGTTACTTGCAGACCTTTTCTAGGAAATCCTGCCAGGTTCTGGCGCCTTGGATGATGTCACTTCTAGTCCCGACAACATCACTTCCTGTTCCGGCCCTTTTGATGCACATACTGTATGGCCATATGGCCCTTTTGATGCACTTTCTCTATGAGCCTTTAAAGCCACCATCTTGCCTCTAGTTAATCAGTTCTGTGTTGGATTCAGTTTGGTGAACAACTCTGTTCTTATCTAAACCTTTTGCAGCCAGGGATATTATACGGGTGGCTGCCCCAAACCTTTATGATGTTTGGTGTCAATTATTATTAGCATATATATATATATTGTGATAGACCAGCCCGGCCACAGACAGACAGACAGACACAGATTGTCCAGAATATACACAAGTTTATTAATCTCAATACGATTAAACAGCACCACAATGCCTAAAACAGCCAACTCAGTCTCTTTTCTCTCTTTCTTTCTTTTCCCTCTTCGGCCACCTCATCCTCATCCTTATCCTGACTCAGGCTCCTGTCTTCTCCCTCCCGACTCTGGCTTTGATTGGAGTGCGGTGGCCTCCTTTATACAGCACCTGAAAGTGCTCCAGGTGCTTCTTGATTAACATCCGGCAGCACTTCCGCCACTGACCACCATTCTGGAGCTGCCCAGGAGCCCCCTGGCGGTGGCCACATCCCCCCACAAGGTTTGGCGTCCTGGCTCTGTGGCCCCCATGCAACCCAGGAAGGCTGCCTTCTCCTATTCCGGGGAAAATACTGCCACTCTCCCGGTGTCCTGGTGGGGCAATGTCCCCAGACATCTGTCACAATATATACATACAGATGACCCCCAAAGTTTGTGTGGGTTACGTTCCTAGAGCACCCACAAATTTTGGATGTGGTCATAAAAATGCCATAAATGCCTATTTTTTTAGTTTAAACCATAAATATGCCCCCAAAACACTTTAATTTCATTTCAAACTCAGGTTAATACATTACCCTAAAACAAAGAATGTAAAGGTAACCCCATATACTGTACAGTGCTCTACTGCTATGTCTCCCATGGTGCTAGAATGTAAAATACCGATGTTACCACTATATGTACTGTAATTCATGCAAGCGCGTTTTCTTTGGTGTAAGTAGGGTAAATAGTAATAATTTAACTTAATAAAAATACAGTTAAATGTACGGGTACTCACCAATAATGAATGATATTGATTGATGATGATGAATTCACTGTGCAGTACAATGAAGGTATGTAATGAAGATAATGACTGCACAGCAAAGCAGAGCATTTACAGCTGCTCGGGTGGCTACTGCGGCATAACTTTTCAGTTCTGGGAGCAAAAGTTCAACCTTCTCCTGAACTGTCTTACGCTGTTTCTGGCACTTAGGTTCATTGCCAGAAGCCTTAGAAGGTGCAGGGCGTTTGGGTGTCATCTTAGGGCTTTAAAAAAACACGAGTACGCTCAGTGAAACACTCGAGATAGCTACACGTGGTAAACTGTTATGATTCACGAATGCTGACCTGCATCTGCCGGAGACGTGTCACAGGACAGCAGCCAATCAGCAGCAAGGAGAAATGAATAATGCTCTTGGATTGGTTACTTTCACCATCACAAGTCACCTTTTCCTCTGTGGTTGCTTTGTGTTCTCTCTACAGTACAGTATTGCCACGAAAAAGCCACTAAAAAATTGTGGAGGATATTTGGGGTTTCCACTAACAATTATTAGTTAGGTTCTAAGGAAAAATCTGCGAACGACTGAGGCTGCAAACTCTGAACTGTGACTTTGTGGGGGTCTACTGTATATATACAGTATATATATATATATATATTATATATATACAGGGTGGTCCAGATCTAAGTATGCAATTATTGCATTGCATTAAAAGTTGCATAGTTTTATATATATATATATATATATATATATATATATATATATATATATATATTGTGGGAAACAGCCTGGACACAGAGAGGTAGACATGGTTTTTAAAGCACCACACACGTTTATTTACAGAACTACTATTTACAAGTGCACACACACCCCAGTGCCGCAGCACCAATCACCCCAAAGTCCAGGCCTCTTCCAAATGCGTTTGCCTCTTCAGGTCCACCTCCACCCGACTCCAGCCATCGAATGGAGGGAGGCGGCCCCTTTTATACACACTCGGATGTGCTCCAGGTGCCTCCCGATTAGCTTCCGCCGGCACTCCCCAGAGTGGCGGAAGTGCCGGCTGTGCACCCGGAAAGCACTCGGGGTGTCCCTGGTCTTCTTCCCCCCCAGCACTTCCAGGTGTGGCGGAAGTGCTGAGGGCCAGGGCTCCTCAGGTATTGGGGCTCCCCCTGGCGGTGACCATGGGCCCCTACAGGGCTGAGCTTCTAAGCTCTGTTCCCGTGGTCCCCAAAGCCACCAGAGTGGTCGCCCCCTCATGGTTTGGAGGAGGCGTAAGCCCTTCTCCAGACCTTCTGGGCGTCCTGGCTGGGTACCACCCCCAGCCGCTTGCCACAGTATATATATATATATATATATATATATATATATATTTATATATTGGAAATAACACACCACTTAATTAGCCCAGGAGTCTAATTAAAAACAGAAGCTGTCTGGAACCAAAACCTGCAGCCCCAGGGGGTCCCCAGGACCAACTTTGAGAACCTCTGGAATAACAAAATAACTTTTCCACTGCAATATCACAATTGTTATTGTTTAATTACTAATAAAGCTCTTAATGACAGGGACACTAAGACCAGGTGACACTTCTGCGCTGCACAAAGCACAGTGTGATTTACATGGAGTCAGTGTCATTGCAAAGATGCCAGGGCACACATCCAAAACTGGCATTCTTCTCATTCTCTGGCTAAATGCTTTATTACTAGAACTTTGTGATTTGAATTGTCACATCTGGGTGTGTTGGGCTGGCATCACCCTTAGCACTGGTGGCATAGCAAAGGGCTTGGGATCAATCGGTGGCAAGTGACAGTTGGGTTTGGTATTATTCATACAGATATATATTGTATATAGCCAGTTTTTCACGAAACTCTGTGATTAAATTCATAAAACGTCATCACAAAAGTAACGTTTGCCTTTGGTAAACCATCCAAGTGTCAGCTCTTGTTCATCAAGGGTTAGAGTAGATTTCAGCAAATTTACCTCTACATGAGCCGTCAGTTTCTCTAATTTGCTTGGCTGGGTTTTTAAAATGTTATTTCTGCTGCCTCATAAGCTGTAGTGTCCGTGAACTTCAGACATTCCCCATTCCTGCAGAAGGACGTTATTAGTTATTCTTATTGGAACACCTTCAGCGCATGTTGGTCTTGACAGTTCATCGAGGAAATCTGCTATCTGATGATTTCTGGTTTGCATGTATGAAATCAAGCCCATGCCACTGATTGAACTGGAGATGTAAATTCCTAGCATACAGCGATTATTGTGTAGTAATTGATGAGTATAAACTTATCTTTTTGTTTACATGACTATTTCATCTCCTCAAAGTCAGTCTGTTACTCCAAAACTGTTAACATTAAACAGGGACTGCCATTTGATGTACAACTAGGATTATGCTGCATGGTGTAAGGGACCTTGTGAGGATCCTGGTGTGTTTCACAAGACTCCCCTTATCAGAGTATTGCTTATTACACTCAGAACAGCAATACGGTTTCTCTCCTGTGTGAATTCTTTTGTGTTTTAGTAGACGGCCACTGGTGGAGAATCGTTTGTTACATTCAGAACAACAGTGTGGCCTCTCTCCGGTGTGAATCATTCTGTGGGTGTACAGACTGCTACGATAGGAAAATCTTTTGCCACATTCTGAACAGCAATACGGCTTTTCTCCACTGTGAATTCTTGTGTGTATCTGAAGATTGCTACGGAGAGTGAATCGTTTACCACATTCAGAACAAACGTATGGCTTTTCGCCGGTGTGAATTCTTATATGTTTCTTAAGATTGCTACGGGTAGTGAATTGTTTCTCACATTCATAACAGTGATATGGCTTTTCTCCCGTGTGAATTCTTGTGTGTACATTAAGATTGCTACTGTTTGAGAATTGTTTTCCACATTCAGAACAACGATGCTGCTTCTCTGAGGGGTTAGTTTCTCTTGTGTGAATCCTTCTGTGTTTCTGAAGATTGCTACTGGAGGAGAACCGCTTGCCACATTCAGAACAGCAATGTGGTTTCTCACCAGTGTGGATTCTGGTGTGGCTCTGAAGACTTCTGCTCAGTGAGAAACGTTTGCCACATTCAGAACAGCAATAGGGCTTCTCTCCAGTGTGAAGACTCATATGGCAATGAACCCCACCTTTGGTGAAGAACTGTTTGCCACATTCAGAACATGTATACGGCTTCTCTCCAGTGTGAATTCTCATGTGGCTTTGTAGACGCCAATGTGTGAAGAATTGCTTATCACATTCAGAACAACAATATGGCTTCTCTCCAGTGTGAATCTTTGCATGACTTAAAAGACTGCTCCTGAGAGAGAATCGTTTGCCACATTCAGAACAACAAAACGGCTTCTCTCCAGTATGAATTGTTTGGTGTATCTGCAGATAGCTATATGTGGTGAATTTCTTATGACACTCTGAACAGGTGTATGGCTTCTCCCCAGTGTGGATTCTTTTATGAACCTGAAGATTGCTGCTGGTGAAGAATCGTCTGTCACATTCTGAACAGCCATATGGCTTTTTTCCGGTGTGAATTCTTGTGTGTTTTTGTAGATGACTATGAGTGGCGAATCGTTTATCACATTCAGAACAGCAGTACGGTTTTTCTCCAGTGTGAATTCTTGTGTGAACTCGAAGATGGCTACTGCTGGAAAACTGTTTATTACATTCAGAACAGCCATATGGCTTCTCTCCAGTGTGAATTCTTACATGTTTCTGAAGATGGCCACTGGTGGAGAATTGTTTATCACAATCAGAGCAGCAATATGGCTTCTCTCCAGTGTGAGTTCTTATATGCTTCTGAAGATGGTTACTACCATAGAATCGTTTTCCACATTCAGAGCAGCAATGCTTCTTCTGTCGTGTACAACTGCCCTTCTCTTTTCTCTCTTGGCAGACAAACACAGGTGAAGAATCTGCACTGTGTACCTGTAGATGAGTGTTGATTGTATATCTCCTTGTTAGCTTTACAACAGGCAGAGGAGTACCCTTTTGAGCGTTTCCTAAGACACACACTGTTTTCTTCATATTTTCATCAGAGGAGTGAGCCAGTGAAGATGAGGAGAGGCTCTCAATGTCCTGTAAATCTGCCAAAATACAAATTGTGCAAAAAAATAAATTGTGAAAGAAATCTAACAAGAGACAACAAACAAGATCTAACAAGATCTCTTAATCTATAGGACAGCAGTTGCCAACATTTTACCAGTCCTCAGTTGCTGAAGCTGTCACTACAACTGCATAACAGTACATCACCAACTACAAAATCATTTCCAAGTTTTCAAAATGATTGCAAAACACATAATGTGAGCAGCACATTTTGGCGGCCAATCAACATAGAGAACCACACGATAAGAACAGGCGCACTGTTTCAAGATACAGAAATAAAAACCATCAACCACAAAGTTCAGAGCATGTTCCCTTCAAAAAATTCACAATGATTTAGTAAAGTAATTCATTTTCTTCAAGACTGAATGCCACAATACCATCAGCAACGGGGGATTACTAGGTGGGTGGCAGCTTTCAAATCTGCAGCTCATCCAGATGGCAGTTGGGACGGGCCGACCGCTCATGAGTGTGTCTGCATTGACAGCACCATAGCATTGACTTAAAATTCCACTCAAAGTTGATGGTAAGAAACCAGAGGTTATATCTTAATATGATTAATAAACACAAAAAATGAATTTTACCTAAAAAAGAGTGAGAACTCCTGTTAAAGGCATATATATATACATATACATACACACATACATATATATATATTCACAGCATTCATGGTCTGTGTCACAATCTGATTGTATGGGTGGTTACCTACCAGGTAACGCTTGTGGTTGGCCAGCAATCTGCTAACATCCGCCACGGTGCCCTCAGTTTGTGAGGAGCAGATCATAGAATGGTTGAAATAGTTTACTGTCAAATAAATGCAAAGAGTACGCGACACGTGTTTCGCCCTTATTCTGGGCTCATCAAACACGTGTCGCGTACTCTTTGCATTTATTTGACAGTAAACTATTTCAACCATTCTATGATCTGCTCCTCACAAACTGAGGGCACCGTGGCGGATGTTAGCAGATTGCTGGCCAACCACAAGCGTTACCTGGTAGGTAACCACCCATACAATCATATTGTGACACAGACTACGAATGCTGTGAATATATTATATATATATATATATATATATATATATATATATATATATATATATATATATATATATATATATATATATATATATAGTCACACACTTGCACATGGGAGGCAGCTGAAGGGCTCAAAAGAGGACAATTCCATGCAGGACCAGGGGGTGGCAGAGTGCACTGATCCTGTCTCTTTTTCCTCTGCAGACCAACCATGGGAAATTCCGCCTGGGCCCAATGACATCACTCTCAGTTCCTGTCCAGATGATGTTATTTCCCCTGTCCGGCATTAAAACCGACATGTTTTGTCTGTCACCTCAGTTCTGTTTTGGACTAATGTCTGTAAAGACCATTGCTCAAATCTTTGCCTTTTTACAGCCAATTCTCAAGTATACAGGGTGACTGCCCCAAACATTATTCCATTTGCATCATTTTACTATATTATATATATATATATATATATATATATATATATATATATATATATATATATATATATATATATATATAATGGTCTGCCCCACATTGTGTTAATTATTAATGCTATTTGTTGAACTGTGCACCCCCTTAGTCTTGTCATTTAGTAACACACCTGACAGTCACGTCCCACACCCCCAGTGGTGATATAAATATCCATGACGCTCACGTAAAGCACGTGGGTCCCATAATGAACATTTAAACACAATGCACTCCTCTTATGTCTTACGTAGGCACCCCTTTATCTCTCGCTTCTGTGACGTCCAAAACGTATCTTTAAGGTATATAATCCCCTGGGTCTGATTAGTTGAGGTACACAGCAATCTGAATATGCTGTCTACGCTCATCTCTTGTCACGATCTGACCCTGAAAATCACACCCTTTGTAAGTGTCTTAGATCTTAAAGCTTTACTGTTTAATGTATACCGTCTGCTACGTTACTACTTTGTAAATCATTACTTATTTATTGTCTTTGGTTGTACACCTTTAAATACTTGTGTGTTTCTTTTATAAGTAATTCAGTTTCCAATTACATATGTACACTAAATGCCTTCAAGAAACACACACACACACACTTAGATATGTATGTATTTTTTGAGTTTCTGTAATATTTTAATTTCCCCTTAGGGAGAGCAGCATTCATTTGTATCTCAGATATCTTTGGCAATGGCACGTGAACACTTAAAGTAAAAATTCAAAGAATATAAAGGATGTGACACCTTTCTCCCAGATATGGACATTGTCACACACATGCGACTAGGAGGGACCTAAGCGGACCAAGTGGAGGTAATTACCTGCCAGGCCAGGGGGTGGCGGGGTGCACTAAACCTACTTCTGTTATCTCTGCAGGCCAAATATAGGAAAACCTGCCTGATTCAACGACACTTCCGGTACCGGCCTCCAGACTGAAGTCACTTCCGGTTCTGACCATTAACTGAAGTCACTTCCAGTTCCGGGCTCCAGACTGAAGTCAGTTCCGGTTATATGGGGGTGTGGTGAGAGTGAGAAGATGGGGGGAGCAGACTGACGTCACTTCCGGTTCCAACCGGATGACATCACTTCCGCCTTCCGGCTCATAAAGCCGCCATCTTTTCTGCACCAGTCAATTCAGTGGAGAATGCAAAACAATGCATATGGGTGCTCTTTAAAAACCGTTTTGCAGCCAGGGACAATATATGGGTGGCTGCCCCAAACCTTTTTGCGTGTGTCAAGGCAATTCATTTTACAACATGAAGACGAATTTTTCCAAATTGACTGCAGTTTTAAAGTCTTTGTGATCAAAATGGTGAGAAACTTCAATAAATCCACAACTTCCAACTTCCAATAAATCCACAAGGGGCCATGTCCTATAAAAATGAGCAATACTTTGGAAAATGCTGAACTTGTGAAGCTCGGCCAAAATAAGCCCCTGGTTTTCCGGATTCTTCAGTTATCAATTACCAAATTATTGGCAACAGTAGCCGATGTCCCATCAAGTGGGACAGGGGCTTCACAAGTTCTGACTGCCTCCATTCATTTTATTCTTCAATGTCTGAAATGGTGGATTTTTTGCTTTGGAGACTGTTTGATTACGTGTGCCTGAATAAAACACAGAAACTACAGTGGCCCAAAATATCTGACATTTTAACCAGAGTCTTGTAGGCACAAGTTTAAAGAAGTGCCAAGCAATGTGTGTGACAGTTTGAAGATGGCTGCGACACCCCTCGAGTGGCCAGACAGATTTGCTCTGACGTTTTAAGACCCCCTGAGCAGTACGTTGCAGCGTGACAAAATGTCACCGAGTATCTGATGCATCATTTTCAGGGAGCTGAAAAAGTCCAATAAAACCTTTAGTGATTGTCGTCTGCCTAGCTAGCTCCAGTTTTATCAGCACATATGGCTGTCAAACCCACCTTGAATGGCCAACAAGACCTTTCTGAAAGCGTCAAGCGACTTCGCCTGCTGCTCCATTTCATTTGTTTGCGCTTGTGCTCTTTAAATGTTAGCAGTTGCCTATCTGAGTTGATAAAAACTGGCATTTTATATGTTGTGGTCATCTCAAACCAGACATAAAACTTACATGAGCATCACTTATGTTATTTGTAATATTTAAACAGTTGTTTTAAAACATTTCAGGCAGTGAACTTGTATTTTATAAATGACATTTTATATTCTGTATCAATATACCATGTGGTATATATATTTTATCAATACCCCGATAATACTGAGAAACATGACAATTTAGTGTCACTAGAACAGCGATGTGAAATTTTGACATCATCCCATCTTTAATATCCATCTATGTTCTGACAGTCAGGACAGATCTTCACGACCTACAGTTAGCTCCCTAAGTATCTGAAAATTGAAAGAGTGAGTTATTTTAGCTCTTTACCCAAAATATGGGAGTTGAATTAAAAGTGCAGACTGCCAGCTTTAACACGACGGTGTTTACATCCAAACCGAGTGAAGGGTTTAGGAACTGCAGCGCTCTTTATATGCTGTCCCCTCTTTTATTGTGTCACCAAAAGCAAGTGGACGATTCACTGGCCAGCTGTCCCATGGAGCGGTGTGGGCCGTTCCCTCATCACTTCATGGACAATTCAGCAGTCAGACGCTCGGGAGTGGGAAATGTTCCATTGGAGCTCTTGCTTTGAACTCTCAGTAGAAGGTCCAGGTGGCTTGCCAAAGCAGAGAGAGAGGGGAAGAGAGGGGGCAGAAACATCTGGAGCCATCTGGTACTTTCTTTGAAAGAAGGAACGCACTGGTGAACTTAGCAACACCAAAGAGCCCCAGACAATCACAGAAGACCACTGTAGAATTCTTCACAACTCCATCAAGAGAAGACTTCATGAAAGTAAATATAGAGAGTTTACCACAAGATGCAAACCACTGGTGAGCCTCAAGAATTGGTAGACTTTGCCAGAAAACATCTTAAACAAAAAAGGCCTGCCCATGTCTGGAGCAACATTCATTGACCAGATGATCCTAAGGTCAATCTTTACCAGAATGATGGGAAGAGAAGAGTCTGGGGAAGGCGAGGAATGGCCGATTATCTGAAGCGTACCACACCACCTGTGAAATGGCATGGGCATGCATGTCTGCCAATGGAACAGAGTTTACTGATGGTATGACTACTGGCAGACGTAGCAGGACGAATTCTGAAGTGTCCAGGGCGCAACACTGTGTGCTCAGATTCAGCCAAACTGATAGGATGACGCTTCACCGTACGGACAGACGATGACTCAATACTGCTAAAGCAATGCCAGCACTACTCAAGGCAAAAAAGTGGAATATTCTTCAATGGCCGAGTCCGTCACCAGACCTCAACCCACTTGGACACGCAACAAACAGACGAGCAGCAACTGATGACAGCCACTACAAAAGTCAGGCAAAGCTTCACCAGGCAGAGAGGTTAGAGGTTAGGAGCAGGCGCTGATACACCACCACATGACAAACCACCTCAGGATCCCAGATTAGGACCCGAGTGCAGCCATAAAACGGGTGACACCTCAGCACCACACCAGTTCAGAGGGAATGGAACAGTGGGAGGTTTTAATGGTTGCCGAAGGGCCATTTCTGCCACTAACCCCCAGATTTTTCCCTGCAGGATGGAGGGCCAACTTGCAGGGCTGGATGCAGATTAACGTCATACCCAGGATGGAGCAATTGCAGGTTAAGGGCCTTGCTCAAGGGACCAACGGAGTGGAGTCACACAGCAGTGCAGGTTCATAGCCTCAGAGCCACCACTCCGCCATTAGGCAGGGAACCCAGAAATCGGTGATGGCCATGGGCTGTTGTTGACTGCAAAGGATTTTGAACCAAGTACTGAAAATGATCATGAGGTTTATGATTCTGTTAGTTTAACCAGTTACTTGTGAGCCCTAGAAAGTGGTGGGGACCGTGTATAAAAATGGTCGTCATTACTAAATGGCTCCTATAATCTTGTTGTTAAACAGCATGAATTAACACTTGTGGTGGTGTACAGAATCAAATTTGTGAAAAACTGAGTCACTGTCCAAATGCTTGTGGGCCTAACTGTAAACAGAAGGGGAACAAGGAGACATCTTTATAGAACTGTTGTTAATAATTACAGTCAAGGAAAAAATGAACAAAAACGCCCATCATAGTGAATACCCAACCCGTTGAGCTGAGCTGGGTGGAAGGGTGGCAACGCATCTGGGAGTGGAGGATTGATTATTGATTAGTTATTGTGTAGTTTATGAGTATTGTGGAGAGAGAGTGCTTTGTGCACTTATTTGTTCAAATAAATATTATTATTGGACTTTTATCTGGTGTCTGACGTCTGGTCTGAGGGTTCAAGGGGTCGACAGTGCCTCTATTTGTTACAACAGATTGTTAAATTCATGGGAATTGTTACATATGCATAACAGAACTAACTATTTTACATTACAGCGAGTAAATAACCGTAGTAATAAAGAGTAAAACGTAATAACTTGTTAAGCTATGTTTCATGTTGCGTTCGAGGTATTCATTGCGTAATATGATTTCAGTCTGTTTGGCTTTGAAATTAAAACGCAAATACTTTTTAAACTTACACTTTTATTGTAAAACTTAGTTAACGTAATTTTTCGTCAGTATCGCATTAAATTGTGATTTCGTGTTTGGACTTTCATCGTGACAATGCAACATATAACTGCCCATTTCGTTTGAATTTCGTTTGTTTCCCTCTAATAAATAAACCGACTTTTTCGAATGTTTGTTCCTGTGATTTGTTAATTGTCTTTGCAAAAGCTATTTTAACATGAAACTGTAAACGTTTTAATAGGAATGGCATACCAAGACCTCCTTTGGTGTCTAACGTTATCCCCTGAAGATGTACTACATTACCTTTCTCATCGCCTATTAAAATTTTACATGTCAGAATTGTTCAAACAATTTTGAATACAACTAATCTTGTCTTATTGCAAAGCCCATCACTCAGACATAAATTACACAATAACATTACGATACAGCCTTCTTTCAACAGTAATTTGGCCAGTGGAAGACCGGACGGTGTTACTGGTTGTAGATATTCTACGTGATATTGTAAATTGATGTTTTCATCTTCCGCACCATCACCACCAACTGTTTCAGCACAGTCTATTGATATGCATTTGACCAATTTGCCGTGTAACCGATAGACATTTTTAGCATTAATTCATTTGACTTCATCGTTTCTCAGTGCTAGGATTGCCCATCTACTCATTTTTACTGTTGATAACCCTTCGTGATGAAATTCTTCAATAAGATTAGGACATAATACGTCTTCTTTTTAAGGGAACTTAAAGTGAGGAAAACGTTAAAATTTATAAGAGCTGAGAGAGCAGGAATTGTGTCTGACAAAAGCATTCACATGAACGAGAGGTGAGAGGACCACCGGAGTGTTTGAAAATGGTTGAGAAGAGGGCAGGATTTGAAACAATCTCATAGCCAAAGTCTCATCTTATGGGACTTGAAAAATCTTCCAAAAAGTCTCGTCTCATCGCAGGATTTTTTTTATATAATAGAGAGATAAGTGTTTTACTGAATGTCCTGCTTAGTCAAAGTAAATACAGAAGTAACCAGTGATGGCCATGTTAATCTCACAGTGGCATGCAATATACAAACCACACATTGTACTTGGGTGTAACTGGTAAATCCTGGCAAGGCACTCAGTTTTCACATTTTACTGGATTAAAAAGTAAGGAATTAAGCTGACAGAAGCAACTACTTGAACTGAAAAACTACAAGTAAATGTGTGTTTTGGCACAAAATGAGTAAATTTCACACATGAGTTTTAAAAACACGAGCATCCATCGGCCATACAGAGCACCTACCTTCTGATGCTGTAGCGGTCTGCTTCATGTCAGAGCCCAAAGTCTCGGACTTCACGTGGACAGAGGGATGGAGTGGACAGCAGGGTTTGCTCACTTGACACACTAATTCAGGAGCCTTTTCATCTGTGTAGAAACACAGAGCGCCAGACTCCGACTTAAGGTCTTTTTCCTTTATTCTTTTCCCAAGCTTATTTGTCTGAACGTCAGGGCTCTCAGACTCCGCTCCGGGGTCTTCTTGAGTGTTGATGGTCACCCCTTCACAATCCTCCTTCTTAATACAGACGCTCTCCGGTTGCAGGTAGACAGACTCCCACTCACACTCCTCTTTTTTAATGTCTGCCCTCCTTTTCTCCATGAGCTGCATGGTGGCAGCATGCGGGGTGGGGGTTTTCTCTTCCCCATCATCACAAGTCTCCTCACATTTCAATCTCACGTTTAGGGACTCCTGGACCGTTGGGGACACCTCTGCCATTTTGTACAACTGGAAATGGCAGCTTCCTCTTTAAGCTGTAATGAAAGTGAAAGCAGAGTAAAATTTAGAAGTTCATTAAGAGGCACTTAACTCCCTTTATCAGTCCTCCTTGCATGCCGTCCACCAGCCATGAGTCAGTCTTCCTGCTCTTCTATGCATTTCTTACAACATGGAGACCGAACACATGGGTGTGTGACATACACTTGAAGACAGAACTGTTCCTAACTTGTCCTCCACATAGAAGGTTGGGTTGTAATTCCAGACAGCAAGATGTCCATTAGGATTACCAAATCTGTCTCAGAAGGGAAAACTTTATACCTTTATCAGTTGTTAGCAGCAACTTTAGAATTTATAAAAAGGTCACACGACCCCGTGGTGCCCCACCTGTCACCTCGACAAATTCAGAAAAAGTACCATAACGTGTCACTTTCTATTTTTAAATTATCTGTAAACCGTTTCCTAAAGGAATTGCTAGGTTTGGTTTTATTTAATATTGACAGGCAACATAACTGCTGGGAATTTCTCTTGGTGTCCCATCAGCACAAATAACAAGGTAAATGCAATTAAACAACAGAAAATGCGATAAGTGACAGCATCACAGCATCATGTGCAATTGTAGAGAATAATAACATATTGTATAAATATATAATATAATATACATATATATATATATATATATATATATATATATATATATATATATATATATATATATATATATATATAATATGTAATTTTATATATATATATATATATATATATATATATATATATAATATGTAATTTATATATATATATATATATATATATATATATATATATATATATATATATATCTTATATATAATTATATATATCTTATATATATATAAGATTTATATATATAAATCTTAAAGTAAAACTGCAAAGACACCCAGTAATATATCAAGTAGTCTTTAAAAAAGATAGAGTTTAGAAATCAGGAACAGACAGAGCTGAGTTAGAGACCATGTTTAACATGACTGTCTACAGTAACAAAGAAGACTTTCCACATCCAGTAGCTCTTTTCTTTCAGTTTTCATTTTGACACGCTTTTTAATCCTCAAGGGGGAAATTGTCTTTTCGCATGAACTTTCAGAGTGCAGGGTCAGCCATAGCAATTTACAAGAGCTCAACGGCCCAAGGGCGGTAATGGAATTTGAACTGGCAGCCTTCCAGATACCAGCGCAGATCCTTAGCCACAGAGCCACCACTCCACCCATGATGCTTCCTCCATAGTAATCTCTCTATCATAAAAAAAAAATCTTGGAAGGAGACGAGACGTGATTTTTTTCAGAGAGACACTTTCACTTCCCGCAAGATGAGACTTTGTGCCAAGAGATTTAACCACAGCTATGGCTGGAAATAAAAGACAAAGAGTAGAAGACAAAGTAGAACGTCGTAAAGAATTAAAAAATGTTGGCGCAATACACATGCAGAGCAGGTTAGAGATAATGGAAGTAGGAAAATTCAAAAGTCTCAAGAAAATGATAGTAAAGATCACATTAGCGCAAACAAACCAAAATTATTACTCTGTGAAATAATGGAACAGCGAAAAGAGATCAAATATATTGTTTGGATTTAAACTTTTAAGTCGGAGACTTGTAGATTGTCTAATTCGTGTTGCCATCAGGGAAAAGTAGCGTTTCTTCCCAATGAAGAGGTGTATCTGTGAGAATTAAAAGATTTGTTGTTTGGTGAAAGTGAAATCCACATACGCGAGCGGCAGAGACGTGAAGTTGCTGGCGCATAGCGCAGGCTGGGGGAGTTGGTGGGTGAAGCCCCCTAGTAACTAAAAGAGATGGTTGCCCAGGGGAGTATTGTCTTCCATTAGATCTCCAGCACGTCTCCGGACACCTGCATCTTGTATTTTGCTGACTTGCCTCTCATGATGTGCCACATCCAAAGCTTTTTGAAGTCAAGCTAAACAATACTGAACACGGCTCAATGATTAAATGCCTTTGCTGCTTCCCCATTAAAACTCCTATTAACTGGCGAAGCACAATCCCCCCTACCTAAACCCACATCTGTAATGGATGGATGGCCATCCTTCTTCAGTTTCATGCCAGCTTCCAATAACTTTCCTGTGATACACGCTAACCTCAATGGCTTCGAGTCACCAGGGTTGGCCCACTTTGATCTCCTCATGTAAAGGGTATCGTATGTGTCTCCTTTAGCCATTCGGTACTTTGCAATTTCTCCAGTATATTAAGAGATACTAGATCCAAAGCCTTGCATGCACATTTAGGGTTAGGGTTAGGGTTAGGGTTAGGATAAGAAAGAAAGAAAGAAAGAAAGAAAGAAAGAAAGAAAGAAAGAAAGAAAGAAAGAAAGAAAGAAAGAAAGAAAATTAAATCAAAAGTTTAAAGCTTATAATGGTTTTACAACATCACCGATTTCAAATGACACTTGGCCATCTTTGCTGCAATCTGTGTCCTTCCTGCAAACTCCCAGGCTCAACACTAACAAGTTCTTCACAGGTGAAGACCACTGAGAATTGTGAATTGATGGGATTTCTTATTTCTTTCATTCCTAGGTTGCTGGTTTTAATACACATTGGAAATTGCGTTGTAAAACTCCGCAACGTGTTGAGAAGACAACACTGACCCTCTGGTCCCATGGGATCATTTATACTTCATGCTCAGAATGTGGATGCGCACACATCATGGCTGCCATGAGTTTCCTGCGCTCATTTGACACGTCCTCTGAGCACAAAATTAACGTGACACGTGTGCAAGTTGCAGTAGCAGCAAAAAGTCAGGGGGAGTGCAGTGTGATAAACGTGACGTCACAGTCTCTGTTTACTACCTACATGTGACAGAAAGCCGCTATGCGGATCCTACGGGATCGATGTGCGCGCTTCAATGTTTGATGAATGAATGGTTCGATGTGGTGAAGCAAAATGCCAACGTACAAATGCATTCGTGGTGCTTTGATATTCAAGCGTCACATATTCCCCATTGTAATGACATGATACATTTTAAAGCCTCACATACCATCTTTGGCGCTGTCCTTGTTTTTTCCATCAGAATGTACAGTGGCATATTTGAGCAACAGAGAAAAAAAATTAAGGGCACAGTGAAAAGGTCTATTTTGTGATTAAAGTGGAAATTTGGGTTTAAATCCTAAAAATGTCCACTTTAACCTCGTAGTTTATTTTATCATTAAAGTAGATCGTCGTAAACGTCATCTTAAAACCGACCCAGTTGTTGATCACTACCAGCTTCTGGGGCTTCCTACTGAACTGACAGCAGCAATCGCCACACAGAGCACATTACACGTATGATATTCCAACTCTCTGCACATTTAGAATCCTTAGTTATACTTGCTATCACTTTCATTATGAAATACATTAAAGTATGTATGTGACATTTTACAGATAAGTCGTTAACTTCATTTAAATAATGAACACTGTTAAGAATTACACATGTTGTGGCGGCACGGTTTGTCTCTGAGAGAGTCACGTCCCTGGTGTTCCCTGCCTGGAGGTTGCATGTTTTCCTGCTGTGATTCCACAGTGTGCTTCGGTTTCCTTTCAAAGACATGAAGGTTTGGGGATTTGGTGACGCTAAAATGACGCTAGTGTGTGTGAACGTGCTTGTGTTCACCTTGCGATGAGCTGATGACCCGTCCAGAGATTTTGTTTCTGCCTCGTTCTCAATGCTTGCTGGAATGGACACATCCCTGGATTGATGGATTTAATTATTAAACATCCTTTTCAGAGATATTGCGGTAAGGTGTCCTCAGAATTTAATGGGTGTTTCATGCAATTCACAACACAGCGAAGTCAAACCTGTTCTCACCGTGATGATATCTCGCACTGTCACCTGGAGGAATCTTCCAGATTTATGTAAAGTACGCATGCAGGTATAAACAGTAAAACGCTTGTGTAGCAGTAGCATCCACTGAAGCAGGGGTCGCCAACTCCATTCCTGGAGGACCACCGTGACTGCAGGTTTTCATTCTAACCCTTTTTTTAAATGAGTGCCCTGTTTGTGCTGCTAATTAACTTCTTGTGAATTCATTTTAATTAAATTGCTTTTTTTAAAGATTTGTTCCTCTTTATTGCTTAATTTCTTTCCTTAAATAGCACCCAAGCAGAAATGAAATGTTTTTACCTTTGATAGCTATTTTCTTTTTTTTTTTTTGGTGTTGGTGGTGGTGGTTCAACATCTTGGTCTTCATCCTCATCCAAGTAGTGAGGGAGCCAACAGAAGAAGCCAACAGAAGACCAACTAAGTCAGGGCCTCAAACTCCCAACCAATTTCACTTCAACCAGCTGCTTAATTAGGAGCCAATTCTTGTTGTTAATTAAACCCGTTCTTTAATTCTGTGTCTTGATGCTGCTCTTGTGGTGCATTAGCAGACATTTCTGTAATTGTTCAGTTTTCCCTTTCTAACAGCAGCACTGTTAAAATGTTTTGGTGACCTGAGCAGATCGACATTCCTGATACCTTCATCATTCTTTATTTTCAGATATTGTATGATGGACACCAGTTGTTTTGGTTCATTTTGTATCTCATTATTGTTTGGCTGCTAATTAGGGATAAACAATTAAGGAGTCTGAGTCTTCAAGAGCAAGTCAATTAAAATGAATTCAAAAGAAGTTAATTAGCAGCAAAAACAGGTCACTCATTAAGAAAAGGGTTAGAATGAAAACCTGCAGCCACGGTGGTCCTCAAGGACTGGAGTTGGCGACCCCTGCACTGGAGCACACGTCACGTGAAGTGAAGTATAAACCTGGCCTATGAATACACAACAGAATACTTATTTGTGAAGCGCGAGTTTATACCAAGTCTCTGTTATCGATTGAGGAGTGAACTCCACCATTAATTCAATACTGGGTGGGTGATATCCCAAAGCAATTAACAACATAAAAAAGATTGCATTATGAAAACTAATATACAAAAATTTTATTTTTCAAATATAAAGTATTTCCATCAAGCCAAGCTACCAGTCAATGATGAGTCAAGTCAAAGAATTGGGACTTTTCTTTAATTACACTTAAACTTTATTTTAAAAAGTCAGGTTTTCAAACATGTATAGCTTTTGGTGCCAATAGTCTGCATAAAGTACCCAAAACAATACAATTTCATATCTTTTCAGATCAGGAAATTGAACAGCACTTATTTTTAAAAGCTAGAAATGATTAAATTAGTTGTAGCTGCCGAAATAATGTGTGGTTAAAACACGGGCAAGACGCGTGCTGAAAGAAATCTCTCAGTCCAAAAGTTCGTTTTAAAATATTTAGTGAAAATTAAAAGAAAATAATCCACACAAGAATAAGAGAAAAAATAGTTAAAAATGTAGAATAAGAGGCAAAAAAGGGGAAAATGTACCTTCTCTAAACTTAGCTTTGAGAAACTTATGTACTTAAAAGTTCTTTACTTCTTCTCTACTTAAAGGTTCTTTACTTCTTCTTCTATACACATTAAGCGTACGATACAGTACTTAAACAAGCGCTGTTTTCTTAGAGTTGTTTCACACACTCAAAAGGCCCACAGGCACGGTTAAAAACCTTATGCCTTCCGCACCTTACACATGGCAAGGCTGTAACTAACTAACTAACTGAAGAATAAGGTTTACTCCAAGCTGTTAGAAATGGCAAGAATATACCAATTCAATTCTACTTATAGGGGTTATAGGAACCTCACATAGATTATGCATTGTCATCTAATAAAATATTCATGAATCTTATAGAACTAGGAAAATGGCTCTTACATTAGTTTTGATTCCACATGGTATTGCACTTTTGGTAGCTTATGAAATATCATTCTCTCTCTCTCCAATACACACACAAATAGTGTAAATATACATACATATGTATGTACGTACACTAGTCAAAAAGGTGGACACACTCAGAAGTGCTTCTTGTTTCAGAAATAAATTGATACTTTTTAAAACAAGAAACCAAAAAACTGATTTTAAAATATAGCCAAGACATTATTAGTGTTAATAACAGTCATTACTGCATGAAATGACTGATTTTTAAATTATTCTTAACATACTGTATGCCTGCAAAGCCCCATTGTCAGCAGTCCTCTGCTAATCCATACTCGGTCATCTTACATTCTAATTGGCTATTAGAGTGGCATGATTACGAAATCAAGACTTGGCTCAGTAAGCCTCACTTGTGGGTCCACGAATGCGAAGTGTTTCTCGTTGATTTAAGGCCATTACCGATTATGTGTGCACTAGTGAGATTTAGACAGCCCCTTCAACCGATCGTCATTACCATCGATCAGGACTCAAACTACACAAAGCAGGGTGCAGTGTCGGCAGACCGAGTACCTGGGACTTGAAGCATGGCACTGCTGCGATGTGTGGTGTTATTATGGGCCAGCTTTGAAAAGTGAAAGAGTTTTACTTAACTGTCATAAAATAGAAGAACATGTAACATTGATGGTCGTGATAGCAGTTGATTGATAACAACACACACACACATATAAAATACAGCTGCTATAAAGAAAGTGAGCGGCGCTACGAGGCAATCAATAGCAGATCAATGCCTAAGTACATCACGGCTCTGAAGCTGTCCATTGTGTGTGTATATATATATATATATAAGAGAGAGAGAGAGAAGCATTGTTTCATTTAAAAGTTTCCTTTGAAAAGTGCTGGTTTTTGAGCGCCATAATTCAAACGCTTAAATCAAGTAAGTATTCAATTACAATATAATTTGCATCTGGCAGCAATTGGAAGTTATATACAACTCACTTCAGAATGACTAGAACAGCACATTTAGTATATGCAAACTTATATTGCATATTTAGCAACCAAATAGCAAAGCTGAAAATAACCAAAAACATCTGCATGAAATCTGCGCCACAAGTGCCTCATCAGACTTGCCCATTTTTATAACGAGGGTTTCTATTTTATGACTGGCATATTCTCAATTACAAAACAATTTGTATTTTTAACTAGTCTGTCCGCTTAGTCCTGAACAGGGTTGCGGGGGTCCGATGAAGCATATCCGAGGTTGCAAAGGACGCAAGGCAGGAACAAACCGTGGACAGGACTTCCGTCCATCACACGGCGATCACACAAACACACACGGGCCAATCCGCCTAACCTGCATGGGAGGAAAGCGGGGCACCTGGGGGCAACCCATGCAGGGAGGACCCTGATCTCATTACTGAGTGGCATCTGAGCTACCCATTTTTAATCTTACAAAATAAAAAATGATCAATTGTAAAAATAATAAACGAGTCAGTTTAACTATCGAGGTTTGCAATTTAATCTATTTAATATATATTGCTGTTTATTTTTTTTTACAATGTGCATGCAAATGCTGTCATTATTTATTTCAAGAACGACAATGTCCTTTCTTTTTATTTACTTATAATTTTGGACGGAGGTAGTACGCGCCGGCAGGAGCACACCGGCTTTGATCCAAGAAGATCTTGAAGTATGACTTTTTATTGTACATAACTATAAAGATCTTTGAGCTACTTAAGTGTGAGACGTTTACGGACTTGAAACTGCTACTTTATAACTGACGATTTTAACGGAACACGCCTTGTTTTATCACCGCATCTTTTCGTTTTTGTCACTCGATGATAATAATGAAGTAATGGGGATGAGTATAAAAATGTATGTGACAAATTGCTAATTCTTTTCGTTTATCAATAAACACTGTAGCTTTCAATACATTATTTCTTTGTAACGAACGTCAGATTAAAGGAATGTAACTAAGAACGCGGTACATTAAATATCCAAAAAATCCTTTCACTGATAAAGAAGGTGGTAACGAATGGCATAATTTAAATGCCAATTATTTCAATGGCTAGTTTAGGTTGCAATGTTTTACCATTTTGCAATAACCATGGATAATTCATTTTCATGCAGCAATATCTGACATACTTTAAAAAAATAAAATAAAAAAGGAACCTTTTCCCAAGTTTTTGTTTCTCATCGAACGGCAATTTCATGACCTCTCCAATGACAACACAATACCAAGCTTCACTTTTATCCTGGTTCGACCCAGGCTGACATGACGCTTAGCTCACTCGGTTACCAAGAGCGAATCGCCTGAGTCTTCTTTGATGAAACCCAAACGGGCTTTAAGGTGGCGTCTTAAGTTAAGCGAGGGGTACTCGCTAGCGCGTCACATGGAAATGCCCCTCGGGTGTCTCCGCCGAGGCTCAAAGTGCTCTGCGGCCACGCTCGGCTTTTCTAACGGTAGCTGACTGCCCTTGAGTCACTTCACTGTTTCATCCCTCAAATCAGTACGCACCTTTTCTTTTTTAGAAACTCTTACTTTCCAGCCGGACCTTACGGTTTGAACAGCGCGACGCCAGCTCGTTTGACAACTGAGGAAAACTACTTCCGGTACTGGTAAAAGTAAATTAACGCGTCAAAATAAAAGTCAGCCTAAAGCCCGTCATGTTCATAAAACTGCACCTTTTTTTACTTTTTTATCCATCCATCCATCCATCCATTTTCCAACCCGCTGAATCCGAACACAGGGTCACGGGGGTCTGCTGGAGCCAATCCCAGCCAACACAGGGCACAAGGCAGGAAACAATCCTGGGCAGGGTGCCAACCCACCGCAGGACACACACAAACACACCCACACACCAAGCACACACTAGGGCCAATTCAGAATCGCCAATCCACCTAACCTGCATGTCTTTGGAATGTGGGAGGAAACCGGAGTGCCCGGAGGAAACCCACGCAGACACGGGGAGAACATGCAAACTCCACGCAGGGAGGACCCGGGAATTGAACCCAGGTCCCCAGATCTCCCAACTGCGAGGCAGCAGCGCTACCCACTGCGCCACCGTGCCGCCCTTACTTTTTTATTTACTTATTTATTTTATATAATATATATTCAAATCAGAAGGTTGTAATGTAATGCAGAGATAGTGTGGCAACACTGAATTAACGTTAAGAGTTCTCTCTCTAAATGAATTTTAAGATATCTTAAAACTTATTAAAAGGATCTGATGGTATGTTTTAAGATTCCTTAAATGACATCCATCCATTTTCTAAACCCATTTTATCCTGAGTAGCGTCATGGAGCAACTGGCGGAAATCCCACCAAGTCCAGGGTGCAAGGCAGGAACGGCCCCTGGTCTGTGTGAACACACACACACACACACACAGGAGTCAATTTAGCATCACCATCCCACCTTATCTCAATGTGTGCTACAATAGTTTCCTTTGCATTTTGTGACCCCTCAAATGCAACCCAGGCGTCTGGAGATGGCTTCTTATAAAAATGTTCCTGTTTAGGGATGAGAGCATACACTGATAGCACATCATCGCACCCACCACACGACGGACCACCTGGATTGGGAGCCGTTTAGGAGCATTATCAACTGAAGAGAAGGCTGCAGCCCGTATTTCTACTCTGTAAAGCCATTGTGCTTTTGTTTTGTTTTGATTAATGAATTAGATGTGACGACCTGATCGGTGTCCCAACATTTCTTTTGGATCCAGTTTTCACTATCATTCGACCACAACACATACAGTGCCCTCCATAATGTTTGGGACAAAGGCACATTTTCCCATGATTTCCCCCCTCACCTCCAAATCAAACAATTCAGACATTGTGATTAACGTGCACATTGCAGACTTTCATTTAAGGGCATTTGCATACATTTTGGTCACACCATGTAGAAAGTGAGTATCAGGAGTATTGTGAACAGAGTCTGACTGAGGAGGAGGAGGAGGAGGAGGAGATGCAGGACCAATGCTTGAGTCCTGAAACAATGAAACATGTAGAGATGGAATGAACTTCTTATGAGGATCAAACAAAACATAATTTTGAAGAACTGAACTCTTTGGGGAGCATGCACTGGTACAGTGTGTTGCCGCACCCACCACACGACGAAACAACTCAGGATCCCGGTTTGTAACCCCTAAGGCAGACACGCAGTCCTGTCCCACCCTCCCAAACTGACCCTCTATCTGCCGCAGCCAGGTGTTACGTGGGCGACCCCTTGGCCTGGTCCAGCCACTCAGGTCCCCAACAATGAGGATCTTATGAGATGGATCACCTTCGGGGAAACACGCCACATGGCCGTAGTGCCGTAACTGATGCTCCCTCACAAAGCAGGTAATGTGCCTCATTTGGGACTCCATGAGCAACACAAAGTCAAACCAACGGTACCCAAGGATTTTCTGGAGAGACACAGTGCTGAAGGAGTCCAGTCTTTGTCTCAGGTCACTGGATAGCATCCATGTCTTGCAACCATATAGTAAGACAGGAAGCACCAGGGCTCTAAAGACTTGGACCTTCGTCCTTTTGTGATATCGGGAGCGCCACACACCTCTTTCCAGCGACCTCATGACTCCCCGTGCTCTCCCAGTCCATCTACTGACTTCATAGGATGAGTCACCAGAAGCATGAATTTCACTGCCAAGGTAAGTAAACCTCTCAACAAGGTCAACACTCTCTCCGCAAACAGACACACTGTGAGTACATCACTGTTGAAAGAAAAACAAAAAAGCCAGACTGGAATTTGCTAAAATGCATATTAACAAGCCACAACGCTTCTGAGAGAACGTCCTTTGCACAGATGAGACATATTTGGAGCTTTTTGACAAGTTGCATTAGCTCCACAGACGAAAAAATAAATGAAGCTTTCAAAGAAAAGAACACCACAGCTACTGTGAAACATGGAGGAAGAGGCTGTCTTGTAGCTGCTTTTCTGCATCTGGTACAGGGGGCCTTGAGTCTGCACAGGGAACAATGACATCTCAAGACTAACAAGACCTTCTGGAGTGAAACGTACTGCCCAGAGTCAGACAGCTCGGTGTCAGTCACAGGTCAAGGATGAGCCAAAACACACAGCTAAGAGCACCAAGAAGGGCTAAGAACAAACCACTGGACTATTCTGAAGTGGCCTTCTATGAGCTTTGATTTGAATCCCATCAAACATCTAAGGAAAGAACTGAAACAGTAGCCCAGAGAAGACCCCCTTCAAACCAGACACACCTGGAGCAGTTTGCTCAGGACGAGTGGGCCACACGACTTGTGAACAGGGGCAGACGTCTCATGGAGAGCTCCAGGAATCTCTTGTGTGCCGTGACTGCAAAGTCTAAAGGTTGTGCAACAAAATACGAGGCTAAGGATCCCATCCTGCCATTTTCATTTGTGTTATTATTTGAAATACCCTGTTGAATCAGAACTCTAAAGCAAAGTCTGATTTTTGCTAAATACGAAATAAACAATGATGGGTGCCAATTAAATTTTGACAGTTTCAAGTTATTTCAGAGACAACTGTTGGTTCTTCTTTTTTCATGGAGGGTGTCACACACGTGCAAATAGGAGGAAGTGGAGTGGACCGAAAGAAGGGAATTCCACGCCAGGCCAATGGGGGTGGCAGGGTGCGCTAAACCTTCCTCCGTTTTCTCTGCAGGACAAATACGAGAAAACCTGCCTGATCTCTCTTGGGGGAAAAAAAAAAAATCACTTCTGGTTCCGGTGCCCCGAAAGACGTCACTTCCGGGACCTGGGCTATAAAGACAACATTTTGTCTTTCAATGCAATGAACAGTTCAGTCCGAGAATTCGAGTTGTACACATTAGTGTGACTTAAAAACCCTTATATATACAATATATATATATACTAGGGGGCTCCGCCCCCTGCTCGCTTCGCTCGCCAACCCCTGGTGTTGGGAATGACAAAGAGCGTGATGTATGAATCAGATATAGAATAGTGTGACGGTGTAGATGATGCAAATAGAAAGCAAACAATAAAGTGTGTGGCACAGTGTAAAGGGTTATTGGAAAATTTCTTTGCACACACCGTTTAAGTGTAAAAGGTAATTCCAGGTCAGAACTTGTAAGGTCAATGAAGATGGTTATTGTTGTGATCAGAGTCAAGTTTGTCAGAGCTTAGAAAGAGTTGTGTCTCTTCAGGAAGTAATGGAATGACGTGGGTATTTATGTTTTCCACATTAATATTTTTTGGACATAATATAGTGCGTTGTGTTAAAAGGGGCATTTGGTCTAATGAGATTGCTGTTCCAAATCTCTCTGTAACTAAGTTGTCGCAGATAAAGGCTTGAGGAATTGTAATAATATGTGGCTGAAGTCCATCTGTATTGGTGAGTGTACCATCTCTCAGTTGTAATAAGCAATTGTTATGATGTGGTTCTGGACATCGTATCTTTTTTACTAACTGTATCTTTTGAAAGCAATGCCAATTGTCTGCGTATTTTAAGGTGCACTGAACAATAGCTGAGTGCATGGCATCTGGAAGAATAGCTAATCACTGTTTAAAATCTCCTCCTCATAAAAGTACCTTTCCTCCAAATCGAATATTATTATTCATAAACGTTTGTAGGAGTTTATGAATGGTGTTGAGTAAGTGACTGGATGCCATTGTACATTCATCAATAATTAACATTTTTGCAAGACGGATGTCACGTGCAGTGCCACCGTTAATGTTCATAGTGGATACCGATTTGTAGGATCTAATGTAGTTTATAAAGATGTCACTTTCAGGTACATCGTCAGTTATAAGCTTCTGTAGATATTCAGGATATGAATGTAAAGAAGGCAGTCTAATTTGACCCTTTTGACAACAACGTGTAAATGTATTACTTGTATTGCCAGTTGTTTCTTCAGGGAAGTGAACTGAATGACAATGATTGCAAATGACATTCATTAATCCGAATGAATTTTCCTGGTGTATATTTTGCTTGTGCCGTTTGAGAGGCGCGTTGTTGCATATGTAGTATTTGGGACGTGTTGTTTTGGAGCTGTAATCGAGTTGCCTGTGCTGTGTGAGAAGCCCGTTGTAGCCTTCCTTGCCGTTAACGTATGTCTGAGACGGGAGGTGTTTCGTTTTGAATCCATGCCTGTTGCGATGCAGCACTTTGATTGATAGTTTGCGTCATGTGGATCTAGGATGTAGATTTGTGCATATTTGCGTTGTTGATTTGTTTCAGGGTGCACTGTTCCAATGCGATGCAGTATTTGTGCACATATGCGAAAGCAGTATGGGCCATTGCCTTTTGTTGGCCTGATATTTACTCCGGTAGATGCAAAAGCAAATGAACTATTGTAGGATCTAATGCAGTTCATAAAGTTTTTACTTTTAGGTACATCGTTAGTTAGAAGCTTTAGTTGAGCTTTGCGTTTTTGGAGCCGAGACATTTTTTCTTTTAGAAATATGGATAAGTAATAAGGAGTATTGCACTCACTGTTAATATGGAGCCTTTTCTGCGGTTGAACGGTTAATAGTGCCTTATTGTAATGAGATCCACCTATGCTGCATAGTGTGAATTGTGTTTGGTCCCGTTATCCGAGCGGTATCGTTTTGTACCTGTGATCGTGAATTCATGACTTGTTTGTTCTTGAGCGTGAGAAATATGGATAAGTAATAAGGAGGATCGCACTCACTGTTAATATGGAGCCTTTTCTGCGGTTGAACGGTTAATAGTGCCTCATTGTAATGAGATCTACCTATGCTGCATATTGTGAACGTGTTGAGATGACGTATGTTTAATACGGACGGTTCATTTAGAAATGGGGCTTTGTGTGTCATTTGTTATTTATGTTACTGTGGTCGTATTAATAAGGAGTATTGCACTCACTGTTAATATAAGCTCTGTGCATTGTTTGTTTTCAGGAAGGTTCATGCATTGATAGATTGCCTCATCTGGATCTAGGATGTAGATTTGTGCATATTTGCGTTGTTGATTTGTTTCAGGGTGCACTGTTCCAATGCGATGCAATATTTGTCCACATATGCGAAAGCAGTATGGGCCATTGCCTTTTGGTGGCCTGATATCTACTCCGGTAGATGCAAAAGCAAATGAACTATTGTAGGATCTAATGCAGTTCATAAAGTTTTTACTTTCAGGCACATCGTTAGTTAGAAGCTTCTTTAGATATTCAGGATATGAATGTAAAGGAGTCAGTCTAATCTGCCCCTTTTGACAACAACGTGTAAACTCATTATTTGTATTGCCAGTTGTTTCTTCTGGGAAGTTAAGTGAATGACAATGATTGCAAATGACATTCATTAATCCCAATGAATTTTCCTCAATAGTGGATTCATTATTGAAGGCGTTTTCAGCCATTTGGCGTAAGCGTTTAACATGTGTCTGGCGTTGATGTCCGCGACGGGCATGTTTTGCTTTTGGCGTTTGAGTGCCGCGTTGTTGCATGTCCAATATTTGTGACGCGCTATTTTTTTATTTTAATTTATTCGCCTCCGCTTTGCGCAAAGTCCGTTTCAGTCTACGTCGCGCATTGTTTGTATCGAGCCTTGTCCGTTATTGTATGTCGGTCATTTGAGCTTTCTGCTTTTGGAGTCTTGCTTTCTTTTTTTCTGGCAGTTCATTTGCGCGTTGTAGACGTGTGCGTTCCTTTTTTTTTCTCTTCGCTCCCTTTTTTGTATGTCTGAGACGCGAGCTCTTTCGTTTTGAAATCATGCTTGTTTCGATGCAGCACTTTGACACGTGCGCTGTATGCGTCTACGTTCATTGTGTCGGTCCATTTGGGCACGTCTCTGTAATGGTGTTACTTGTGCTTTGCGTTTTTTGATCCGAGACATTTTTTCTCCCTGAGTTTCAGAAGCGCGTTTTATGATCCGCCGTCTATTTTGTTGTTTCTTTCGTGTTCGTGTGTTTGTTCCTGTTATCCTTTCCTTTTCGTTTTGTACCCGTGACCGTGTATTCATGACTTGTTTCTTTCTCAGCATGCGAAATATGGATAAGTAATAAGGAGGATCGCACTCACTGTTAATATGTTTCCTTTTCTGCAGTTGAACGGTTAATAGTGCTTTATTGTAAGGAGATCCACCTATGCTGACACCTATGCTGTCTAGTGTGAAGGTGCTGACGTTCACTTTAGAATATGTGGCTTTGGGTGTCACTTCTTATGGATGTGTGGTGGGGGGGGGGGTGAGGATTGTTGTTGCGCGAGCGACTTCTTTCTTTTTGTGTTCCTGTGTCTTGTTTGAATCCCCCTCTTTTTGTGTGTCCCGTCCCTTGCTTGTAGGGTCTGTGGGGTGGTTTTGTGTTCTTTTTTTTTTGTGTTCCATGGGCTTGTTGAATCCCCCTCTTGGTGTGTGTCCCGTCCGGTGCCTGTAGGAAGGGGGGGGGGGGTGCCTTGCTGTTGTGCGTGAGCCTCTTTTTTTTTTTTTTGGGTCTAGTTTCGTGTGCAATGTGTTTCGTGCTTTGCCTGCGTTTGACTACTTTTTTATGTGCCTTTTCCTTTTTTTGGTGCTCGTTGCGTCTCATTTCTTTGACTCCTTTTTTCTCTTTTTTCTGTGCTCACTCCTTTTTTCTGTGGTCTTGTCCGCCTCTCTCGGCCCCTCATCCGCCTCTCGCGGCCTCTTTTGTCCCCCTCTCGCGGACTCTTTTTGCGCCTGCGCAGTACGTCTTTTTGTGGCTACGGCCCATGGCCGGATGTCCCTGCGTCCATCCGGTTTAGCCTTCTCGGTTAGTAATATGGATATATATATATATATTATATATATATTATACAGCTTACGCCTTCACCAGACCACATGGGGGCGACTGCCCTAACAGCTATGGGGACCACAGGTACAGAGCTTTGAAGCTCAACCCTGTAGGGGCCCGTGGTCACCGCCAGGGGGCGCCCTAATGCCTTGGGAGCCCTGGACCTCAGCACTTCCGCCACACCCCGGAAGTGCTGGGGGGAAGAGGATTGGGGACACCTGGAGTGCTTTCGGGTACACAGCCAGCACTTCTGCCACACTGGGGAGTGCCGGTGGAAGATTGCTGGGAAGCACCTGGAGCACATCCGGGTGGTTATAAAAGGGGCCGCCTCCCTTCATTCAGGACTTGAGTCGGGTGGGAGAAGGGCGAGGTCTGGGAGGAGGCAAGGAGGCACCCTGAAGACAGAAGGCATTGTGTTGTGGCCACGACTTTGGGGACTTGGGGACTGTGGAGCACTTAACTGTAAATATGGACTATGTAAATAAACGTGTGTGGGGTGATTTGAACGTATGTGCCTGTCTGTGTCCGGGGCATGTTCCACAATATATATATATGTATGGGTGGCTTCCCCCAAACCTTTTTGTGTATCCAATTTATTTCAGAAGGGGTAGCAACAAATGTCTCCACGCCCGTCATATAAGAGTTTATTCGTTTTTCTTCTCTCTCTCTGTCTCCTCAGTATTACGAGTTGCACTTCCTAAGTCTCCACTCCACACTCCTGGGGCCTCATGTATAAACGGTGCGTACGCACAGAAATGTTGCGTACGAACCTTTCCACGCTCAAATCGCGATGTATAAAACCTAAACTTGGCGTAAAGCCACGCACATTTCCACGGTAACTCATTCCTTGGCGTACGCAATTTATCCGCCCGGTTTTGCAGACTGGCGGCACCCAGCGTCAAAGCAGTGCTACTGTTCCTGTGTGGTTACTCTTTCTTAGATCCACATCCACGGCGGCGGCTTTATCAAATACACTGAAATTAACCGCATATCGTTCATAAATTTAATGCATCTGATTGTAATTAACCTGTAACAATATAATGGTCCACAGAATGGTCAAACTACTGTTCCTGTGTGCTCATCCTTTCTTTCTTAGCTCCACATTCCTGACGCGGCTTTATAAATACACTGAAATTAACTGCATATTGTTTATTAGTGTAATGCATCTGATTGTAATTAACCTGCTGCAATATAATGGGCCAGGGAATAGCCATAGTATTCCAAATACCAGAACTGCTTTAGCGTTGTTACGCTCATTGCATCTTGTTCTTCTTTTTGCTGTTCCCATTAAGGGTTGCCACTGCGGATCATTTTTTTCCATATTACTCTCACTGCACCACTCGGAGTATTTATATCACTGTATCTGAGTGTGAATCACAGCAGCATATGATCGGAAAGAGAATTATCGGTATACAGTTTCAAGTACACACTACCTCAACCACGGCAAAAAGCGTCAAACCCTTTCCTGTACGGACCTCGCGTTTCAGAAACAGTTTCATCCCAAGAACTATAAACGCACTCAATCACCTCACTGTAAACTTGCACTACAGTTATAATATTGCACAACCTGCGCCACTTTATAAAGCGCGTATGATGACAATATCATTTTTAAGATGAAATGCAGAAAAATATGTTGCTTATAGTATACAGATAAAACTTTAACTTCATTTAAATAATCTGCATTGTTAATAATTAAACATGTGAGGACACGGTGCCACAGCGTATAGCTAGTTCAAGGATAGCTCCTGCCTTGCGTTGTATTCTTGCTGGTGCTGACTCGACACTGGAAGGATAGACGAATAGTATAATTAAACATGTACTACGAAGATATTTCAGTGTTCCTTAAAAGTTTTGAAGAATCTGCGTTCTAAGCTTACAAATGGCTTAACGTCTATTACAGAGCTGATTGTGTGGCGATTGGAGAAAGAAAAGTATGGACAGGAATTGGAGGTTAGTACGTTTGAAAGAGACAGTACTTCTGTAATAAATTATTTCATTGAAGGTCACACATGGTGCAGCAAGCCTCTTGCGTGAGATATGAACAATCACTGCGCCACCGTGTTCCCATGTTTAATAACATGCTTTCATTCCTATCATCATGAAAATGATATCACGTATACATCTCAGTATTTTTATTATTCAGAGAGCTGTAATATCTCGAATGTAATGCATTCTGTGTCCTGTCGGAGAAAGAGAAAGAACGGAAGCACGTAGTGGTTCACACACATAGAGCACATAGAAGATCAAACACAGAAAAAAGCATTTAACATGCTACTTGAGAAACTAGTAAAATAAACGATTTTAAGATGAAGTTTATGATGTTCTACTTTAATGGCAAAATAAACTACGTGATTAAAGTGGAAATTTCGAGATTAAAGTTGACATTTCGTGCTTTTTTCCCACTGTGTGCCTATGTTTTTTGTTTGTACCCTAATACGCTTTCATATGACACTCAGATGGTGGGCTACGACTTGCCTTTTCACGGCGACTTTGATATGTGATTTCTTTTTTATTTCAGGCACTGTGCGACTTTGTGAATTTGATCTTTCGAGTTTTTCCGACACTCTGTCACTCGATCAACTTTCTTTTGTTGATTATATCACTGTTTAAACCAACTCCACTTTGCCTCCACTTGGTATTCGCTGAAATTCTTATATTTTCTCCCGTGCTTTTCCCATTGTCTTTTCACAGAAGGCTATTTATATTGATTTGCATATTCAAAGAGGCGTAATTCTGGGAGGAGTTGGGGCGGGACAGAAGGCGCGTGCACGTGCGTTACTTTTCACACAAATCGGGATTTATGTAGTGGAAGAACGTGAAAGTATGCGTGCGCACAGATTCCTGCATCTGGATTTTTCTGTGCGTACGCACAATCCCGCTTTTGTGCTTACGCCATGTTATAGTGTGAGTTCTACGCACGGCGTTATACATGAGGCCCCAGCTCACCAGCTGGCACTACTGCACAAAGCAGAAGAATCACTTTGGCTAGCAAGGGTTTACAATGAGGTGCAACTGGAAGAAGTGCAGCAGATCTGCAGTTTTGAGGGAGTGGCGAGGGAAATAAAGTTCAACTTAGCGTCAGCCTAAACTGCCTGATTTGCCACATTGGCACAGCAGGGGTCTGTCAAAGTGGCACGTGGGGCTGAGATGGTCCAAAGCCAGGGAGTTGATCCAGGTGTGAAGGATAAACTGAGAAGAGGAGTCCCTGAAATAGTGAGGGATGCCAGGTAGCAGTAGTGTAGCTAGTGATTCGGTGGTCTCAGCCTGAAGTCGCATAACAAACTTTCTGATCAGTGAATAAAGACCAAACCTGTGAAGATTTTCAACATTCAGCGTGCCGTTTGGTTCTGCCCTGCCTGGCTGTGGTTATCACGATACCTGAAATACAGCTTTCAAAATATCTTAACATCAGAGTCAGTATGAGAACAATCATCTGGTGCTATTTTACAATACGTTCAGATTTCTCAAAGTAACTGGCAGAATTGACGTCTACGAAGTCTAAATTAAGATCTTTGGAAATGCTTTCTTGGACAATATCCAGACCCTCTGCCTTTCTGAGAGGATTCAAAAAGGTCTCATTCTAATTCCATGAAACTCTTGACATGCATTTCAGATGTCTTTATATTGACACATGATCGAGATCCCTAACCCACATTTTCCTACATCCTCTCACATGCATTTCCTGATATCTCCGAATGGGTTTCTGCTCCATTTGGGATCTCTTCAAGTGTCCTTCAACATCTTCTACTTCAAGAGACCATAAAGACATGGCAGCTTGCAGACTACAGTACAATGAAGTCTACTCCGTACTCAATCATTCTCAGTGTGTGTTTTTGGCCTTTTTTAATTTGATATACTTTGTTAATTATACGGTCGTGGGGTCCAGCGGCTGTGGGGCATCTCTTGGTGAAGAAAGGTTCATGGATCTCGACTTTGCTGTGATCTTCACAGAGTCAATGGAGGCTCTGATCAGGGCTCTCAAGTGTCTGGGCTTGTGAGCGTCTTGATAAAAACCAAGATCCAGGCCTTTAATGACCTCTTGGGCACAGCCATCAACAGAGAGAGTGTCAACCTTGTCGAAAGATTTACTTACCATGGCCGTGACATTCAGGTCTCTGGTGACTCTTCCTATGAAGTCAGTAGGCGGACTGGGAGAGCATGGGGGGGTCATGAGGTCACTGGAAAGGGGTGTGTGGCGCTCCTGATATCTATGCAGAAGGATGAAGGTCCAGGTCTTTAGAGTCCTGGGGCCTCATGTATAAACGGTGCGTACGCACAGAAATGTTGCGTACGAACCTTTCCACGCTCAAATCGCGATGTATAAAACCTACACTTGGCGTAAAGCCACGCACATTTCCACGGTAACTCATTCCTTGGCGTATGCAATTTATCCGCTCAGTTTTGCAGACTGGCAGCACCCAGCGTCAAAGCAGTGCTACGGTTCCTGTGTGCTCATCCTTTCTTTCTTAAATCCACATTCCTGGCGCGGCTTTATAAATACACTGAAATTAACTGCATATTGTTTATTAGTGTAATGCATCTGATTGTAATTAACCTGTAGCAATATAATGGTCCAGGGAATAGCCATAGTATTCCAAATACCATAACTGCTTTAGCGTTGTAACTCTCACTGCATGTTCTTTCAGCTGATCCCGTTAAGGGTTGCCACAGCAGATCATCTTTTTCCACATTACTCTCACTGCACCACTCGGAGTATTTATATCACTGTATCTGAGTGGGGAATCACAGCAGCAGCTGATTGGAAAGAGAATTATCGGCACACAGCATGAAGCAGATGCTGCCTGAGCCACAGCAAACGCTTTAGTCCCTGTACGGACTTCGCGGTTTAGAAACAGTTTCATCCCAAGAACTCTAAACGCACTAAATCAGTCCATCAAGTGCTCCTTGTAGAAATATTTGGACTTATAAGTACAATTACCCCACTGTAAACTTGCACTACAGTTATAATATTGCACAACCTGCGCCACTTTATAAAGGGCGTATTTACATGTGATGACGGTATTCATTTCTAAGACGAAATGCAGCAAAACATGTTGATTATATTATACAGATAAAACTTTAACTTCATTTAAATAATCTGTATTGTTAATAATTAAACATGTGAGGACACGGTGCCGCAGCGCTAGCTAGTTCAGTAATTGTTCCTGCCTTGCGCTGTATTATTGCTGGTGCTGACGCGACACTGGAAAGATAGACGGATATAATAATTAAACACGTACTACTAAGATATTTCAATGTTCCTTAAAAGTTTTGAAGAATCGAAGTTCTAAGCTTACAGATGGCTTCACGTCTATTACATAGCTTATTGTGTGGCGATTGAGTTTTTGGAGAAAGAAAAGTAAGGACAGGAATTGGAGGTTAGTACGTTTGAAAGAGACAGTACTTCTGTAATAAATTATTTCACCAAAGGTCGCGCATGGCGCAGCAAGCCTCTTGCGTGAGACATGAACAAGCACTGCGGCACCGTGTTCCCATGTTTAATAACATGCTTTCATTCCTATCATCATGAAAAAGATATCACGTATACATCTCAGTATTTTAATTATTCAGAGAGCTGTAATATCAAGAATGTAATGGAGTATGCGTCCCGTCGGAGAAAGAGAAAGCCCGTTTAAAAAGCAGGTAGTGATTCACACACATAGAGCACATAGAAGATCAAATACGGAACAAAGCATTTAACATGCCACTTTAGTTACAATAGGATTTGAGAAACTAGTAAATTAAACGATTTTAAGATGAAGTTTAAGATGTTCTACTTTAATGGCAAAATAAACTACGTGATTAAAGTGGAAATTTCGAGATTAAAGTTGACATTTCGTGCTTTTTTCCCCACTGTGTGCCTTTTTTTTGTCTGTACCCTAATAAGCTTTCATATGACACTCAGACGGTGGGCTACGACTCGCTTTTTCACGGCGACTTTGATATGTGATTTCTTTTTATTTCGGGCACTGTGCGACTTTGTGAAGTTGAGCCTTCGAGTTTCTCTGACACTCTGTCACTCGATCAGCTTCCTTTTGTTGATTATACCACTGTTTAAACCAACAAATAGTACGTTTTTCATTTGCCTCCACTTGGTATTCGCTGAAATTCTTATATTTTCTCCCGTGCTTTTCCCATTGTCTTTTCAGAGAAGGCTATTTATATTGATTTGCATATTCAAAGAGGCGTAATTCTGGGAGGAGTTGGGGCGGGACAGAAGGCGCGTGCACGTGCGTTACTTTTCACGCAAATCGGGATTTATGTAGTAGAAGAACGTGAAAGTATGCGTGCGCACAGATTCCTGCATCTGGATTTTTCTGTGCGTACGCACAATCCCGCTTTTGTGCTTACGCCATGTTATAGTGTGAGTTCTACGCACGCCGTTATACATGAGGCCCCTGGTGCTTTCTGTCTTGCTATATAGTTGTGAGGCATAGACGCTATCCAGTGACCTGAGACGAAGACTGGACTCCTTCAGCACTGTGTCTCTCCGGAAGATCCTTGGGTACCGTTGGTTTGACTTTGTGTTGCTCATGGAGTCCCGAATGAGGCACATTACCTGCATTGTGAGGGAGCATCAGTTACGGCACTACCGCCATGTGGCACGACTCCCCGAGGGTGATCCAGCTTGTAAGATCCTCATTGTTGGGGACCTGAGTGGCTGCACCAGACCAAGGGGTCGCCCACATAACACCTGGCTGCGGCAGATTGAGGGTCATTTCCGGAGGGTGGGACTGGACCGTGTGCCTGCCAGGTGGGGTTACAAACCAGAATTCCGAGTTGTTTCATCGTGTGGTAGGTGTGGCAACTGTACCAGTGCATGCTCCCCAACTTGACTTGACTTAATTTGATATAGTTTGTTAATCCCCAAGTGGAAATGATCTTTTCATATGACCAGTGGAGGTCATCAGACTGCAGGGTCCGCCATTTGTACAACACCCTGGAGCAAAGAACCTTTGCACTCAAATCCTGTCCCTACCCAAAGTATTCACCCATTTTATTCTTCTATAAATACTGAATCACAGTGGACATATATATATATATTATTTATTTTGACACCGAGGAACCGAAAAATAAAGACTCCTTAATATCAAAGTGAGAATAGATCTCTGCAAAGCGGTCTAAATGAGTGACAAATCTGAAACACCAAGTCATATGACATACCTAAATCATCACTGGTGAGGTGTCATCAGTACTTCAATGGAGGTCACCTGTCTGTCAGCTGATTGAAGTCTAAAAGCACCCGCAGGTCGAAAGTCCAACTTGTGCTGATGCAGTACGGTGGTCTAACTTACACGAACGAAGACAGAAAACACACTCCAAGTGAAAGGGGGTCTGAAAAGCACAAGTCAGGTGATGGGGAGAAGAAAATAGCCAAGTCACTGAATATCCTCGAGTCCAATAATTTTATTATTATTAACGTCAACTATAACAATAGGGCTCTGCTCGATTCACTTGTCAACCCATGTGGGTGCCCGCTCTCTTAGGGCTGAGCCGCTCGCAGGGTGCCCCTCATTTAGAGAAAGCGATTGAATTTAAAGAGGTGGTATACAGAAGAGTATGCGGGGCGTGGGAGGAAGACGGTTTGGTCCTTAGTTATTATAGATAGAAAATCAGTTACTTAGACATTACAATACAACTGTCTTTTGTAAATACCAATATAATAATTAAACTAAAGAAGCAAAAAAAGTTAAAACGTAATAAAAGGTAAATAAAAAATTTAATTAACGCCTCAACAAAAACAATTTGATGAATTACATTATCCTCCAACTTACATTCTAGAAACGTTGCTCTTTCGCATTTCTGTTCGCATGTTCTTCAGGGTATTTTTCTCTTTCTCGTGTATTGGACGATTCTCCTTGTTCTTGATTTTGATTATACGCACTTCTTTTTTGTTTATTTTTCTTATTTGTGACGTTCATTATCAGCTCTTGCTGTCGATCTTCTATCGTGATCTAAAATTCCTGAATAGCATCATTTGCTTTTCTGCCTCGCCATTAAAACCGACCGCTCTGAAGGGCGAGTTAGCAGCACTGAGAGTGTCACGTGGTGGTGCGGACTGAGGATGTGCGCAGCAGGAGTAACGATTGGGCAGGTGGTGTGGAGGGGCGTGGTCAAGGCTGAATAATACGGGAAAAACGGAAAACTTTTTTTTTTTAAAATAATACTAGTACGAATACTACTACTATTAATAATAATACATCCATCCATACATTATCCAACCTGCTATATCCTAACTACAGGGTCACGGGGGTCTGCTGGAGCCAGTCCCAGCCAACACAGGGCACAAGGCAGGAAACAAACCCCGGGCAGGGTGCCAGCCCACCACAGTATTAATAATACATTTTACTTATATAGCACCTTTCCCATACTCAAGAACTTTAGAACTTTATTTGTCCCGAGGGGTAAATTTGGCATTTTACAGAAACTTTTTAAATAAATAAATACATTAAATCGGTAGATAACTAAGCAAATAAATAAAAATAAATGTCCACAGGCACTTTGGTGTGAACGTAGCGGAAGAAAACTTCTGACCTGGCTGTCCCATTCCCACCGAGGTGTTCATTATGCAGGTATGGGACGGCTGTAAATGTGCTGGAGCAGGTGGTCCACAAAGTCTGAGCGCTCATGAAAGACGACGACGAGTGTGGGAGGCCACCTGTAGACCTGTGGTAACAACTCAGAGGAGTTACAAGCTACAGCAGCCAAGAGTGGAGAAACTGTACAAACAATAACTGTTACCCAGCTTTATAGGAGAATGGTAAAGAGGAAAAACATACAGGAGACCTTGAATAGAGTTTGGCAAAACACACATGGGAGACTCTGAAGTCAGCTGGAAGAAAGTTTAGTAGTCTGATTAGACCAAAGTTGAGCTTTTTGGTCTTCAAACTGAATGCCATGTTTGAACAGTGAACCTCACAACAACACATCACCTCCACCGTGAAGCATAGCTGTGGCAGCATCACGTTATGGGGATGCTACCCTGCAGCAGACCCTGGAAGGCTTTTGAGGGTAAAATGATGGCAGCAAAATACAAGGAAAGCCTGGAGGAAAAAACGGACTCCCGTCAGCAAGAAGCCTGAACAGCCTTGGGAGAAGATTCATTTTCCAACAAGACAACACCGCCAAGCATAAAGCCAAATGACACTGTGAATGTCCTGGAGTGGCCGAGTCAGAGTCCAGATCTCAATCCAGTTGCGAATGTGTGGCTAGACTTGATGTTGGGCTGTTCACTCACAATCTCCATGACACCTGATGGAGCTCGGGCAGTTTAAGAAAGAACAAATGAGGGGTAATGGCAGAGTTCTGATGTTCAAACCTGAGAAAGAGAGAGAGAGCTGTGTGCACAGACCACGAAGGGCCATCTACTAAATCCTGACTTGAAGTACAATGCAGGTGAGTACTCGTGTTGTGCTTTATATTTCTAATTCACTTCAAACAGTGGCAGACATGTTCTCACTTTGACATTACCGAGTCTTCTTTCTGTTGATCAATGTCAAAAAAGCCAAATGAAATCCACTTTTTACAGATTAGACTCTTAATGTTTGAGACAATTTCTTCAGTATTAGCAAAAAAGCCCAGTTTGTAGGTTTTATTAGTTTAAAACAATTATCTCTTTAGTATCGTGACCACATTTCTACGAGAGATTAAACACAGAAATCCCAAAGGGTTCTAGCGCACCCCTTTAAAAGTTGTCACCTGCTTGTGTCATCTGCGAGAAAAGAACTGACAAGAGTGACAGCTGAGATTCTTACAAGTAATGAAATCCCTGGGGGCTGCCGTTTTCATAACCGGCTTCTAAAAGGTTAACTAAGTGTTCTGCAGAAGATGAGGTGCAGTAGGGTGGGCCAGTTTCATTTTGCATTCATAGACCGAAACCCCAAGCAAATACTCCGCATGTGAGCCCTGTGGGTGTCACAAACCACAATGGACATCAACCACATCCGCTCAGGTTTGCTCGACGCGTGGAACACAAAATAATTTGCTGGCACGGTGGTCAGTCAGACAGGACATGCAGGTGATGGGTGTAACAGCAAGGAGAAGGATGATAAGAAGAAGAAGGATAAGAAGGATGATAACAGGGATGATAAGAAGAACAAGAACAAGAAGAACAAGTAGTAGTCGTCAGTCGCACAGCCCCAGGATTTCCTGCCACATTCAAAAGACTCGATGACGTGTGAGCTTAACTGGAGACTACAAGAGTGTGGTGGGATGAGTGCTGATGTGTGTTTAAATGTGCTCTCCTGTGTTGTCCCCTCTGGTGTTGTGTCCCAACTCCTGTCAAATGACAGCCACCTCCATGCGTCGCTAAAATGGATAAATGCCAGCTGCTGGACAATGAATGGATGTATAAACAATTCAAGGCTTAAAATGACACAAAGTCACTTGTTCAACTCAGCCATCCATCAAGTCTATGCTGCTGTAAACCCTCAAAGGACCAATCAGTAAACGTTTTAAAGACACGGCTGCGAATTTCAAATCAAATTACAGAATTCAATTGAAAAGTTTAAAAGTTAAAACAATAACAACAGACAGCATTGACGGACCAGAAAAAGGGATCTTTAAGATCTTGAAGGAAGTTACAGATTCAAAAGAAGTCGACAATTTGCCTAAATAGAACCCGATTACTTTAAAAACTTTATTGAATGGTAGAAGATTAACTCATACAAAAGTAATAACAAAAAATGAAAAACAGTAGAATTAATAAATGAAAAAATATCAAAATTCCATAAGGAAAAGGAATGTAAGAATTTGAGGTAAACATTTCACAATCATAATGCTACTACTATGCTCTTTGAATTTACAGCTGTAATAATCAATATGACTTTTCATTTTTTTCATTCTGTGCTTAAAAATCAGCTCCATAATTCTGCTCATCTACATGTGTGTACATCCTGATGGAACTCAGTAGCCATTTCTTAATTATGTGGCATCTTCTGCTGTTCATCCTTGTGTTGGTTTTACTCGCACTTCTCTGAATGTATGTCTTGATTATCTGCTTGTTGTGTTCACAAGTTGATTATCTCTCGTCACATTTCATTACTTTGTATTGCAGTTCCTATCATTTTACCATCCCTCTGTCTGTGACACTGAACATTTGTGACTCCTCCTGTTTTTAATTCTTCATATTTATAATATTACAGACACTCCACGAGATCAGTAAACGTTACAATGGTAGCCATATCTCTGCAGCACAGGCAGGTTGTCTGGCCTTTTCAGGCTCATGCTTTCAGTCAAATGTCGGTGGCGAAACCGGCCTCCTTGTGCTTTAAACTACAGTACCCCAGAAATACTCCTTTTTAAGTATGTTTGGTGCTGAGAGAGCATGAAGAGAGCCCTCAGTCCGGTAATGATTGATCTCCACATGTAGTTTATCATTCTAAAAATCACCTTTCAACCTTGGGATGCAATGCCTTTTTATATTATTAATGACCTTTCTGGTACGGCTCTTAAGCATTATTTACCACACACAGGACAGCAACATTGTTTCTTTCTGATGCAGATACTTGTGCGTGTTCAAATATGGTGCCTTTGTAAGAGCTGTAAGAGCCATTTACCACACTGTGCATTGTCAAACAAAACAAAAATGGCATATTCTGAGAAGACACAAGGCTCTTGTCCCAGGTTCATTTCTCTGCATGGACATCAAATTGCATACTTATTTGTATCACAAGAGAGATGCTGTAGGGTGGGTTGGCAGATTTAATTGCCTTGGAGTCAATATCATGGACAACCACAATGTGTTGTGCCCACTTCAGGATATCAGCAAGATGACTCATCAATTTCCATCTGAGGAGAGTCTGGATGACTTCATCTAAGCACTCTGTCTTCTAGGAATGTAATTTGCAGTCCATCCTCAAAGGCTGCATTAAATCTTCATGTGGTACCCCACATGATGAGGGTGATGAAGCTGACACAGAATATCACTGGTCCACAGCTATCTTCTGGTCAGCTCAAATGGATGCACATAAAAAAATAAAAAATGAAGACCGCAGCCATCCTGAACAGTCACTTTCTCCCTCTTCTGCTCAAAACTATAGGCACCCTGACCACTAGGTTTACAGATTTCATCCTCAAGTCAAAAGGTTACTCAACTGTCCACTTGTAGTGACAACTGCACTGTTACTTCTTGAATATGTGAAGGCGTGCTGTGTGTGCCACGCTCACACCAGTGACATCACTACAGATTCATCGTGTTCATTGACTCTCCCAAAGGTGGACAGAAAAGACACTCAGAGGCCAGGGATGATCAACAGATTGCTTGACCTTCTTTCATCTTATGATCTTCTCCAGTGTGAATTCTAGCATGCTTCATAAGACTTCTCCGAGTACTGTATTGCTTGTCACATACTGAACAGCTAAAGGGTTTTTACGCCAGTGTGGAATTTAGTGTGTCTCACGAGACTGTTCTTTGTAGAGAATTGCCGGTCACATTCGGCACAGGAGAAGGGCTCTCGGTTGTGAAATCGAATGTGTCTTGCAAGACTGCTATTGGTAGAGAACTGCTTCTCACATTGTGAGCAGCAAAAAGGCTTTTCTCCAGTGTGAATTCTAGTGTGTCTGATGAGACTTCCCTTGGTAGAGAACTGCTTGCCACATTCGGTACAGCCATATGGCTTCTCTCCTGTGTGAACCGTCGAGTGTATTTTAAGATACTTTCTAGTGGCAAATCGCTTGCCACATTCAGAACAACAATATGGCTTCTCTCCAGTGTGAATTGTTTTATGTACCTTAAGATAGCTACTACTTGAGAATTGTTTGCCACATTCAGAACAGCCATATAGTTTCTGTCTGGGCTCCTCTCCAGTGTGTATTTTAAGATGCATTGTTGTGTGTATTTTAAGATGCTTACTAGTGGAAAATCGTTTGGCACAAACGGAACAGCAATATGGTTTCTCTCCAGTGTGAATTGCTTTATGTATCTCAAGATAGCTACTACTCGAGAATTGCTTGTCACATTCAAAACAGTGAAACAGTTTTTGTCCTAAATGAATTCTAGTGTGTCTAATGAGACTCCCCTTATAGTTGAATCGTTTGCCACATTCAGGACAGTAATATGGCTTCTCCCCAGTGTGAAGTCTTGTGTGAATCTCAAGTTGCCAACTGGCGATAAATTGTTTGTCACATTCAGGACAGTGATACAGCTTCTCTCCAGTGTGAAGCCTTGTGTGCTTCCGAAGCCAGGCACTGGTGGTGAATTGTTTGTCACATTCAGAACATTGATATGGCTTCTCTCCAGTATGAAGTCTTATATGCATCTGAAGGGAGCTGCTAGTTGTAAATCGTTTGCAACATTCAGAACAGTGATAAGGCTTCTCTCCAGTGTGAAGTCTTGTGTGCATCCGAAGAGAGCTGCTGGTAGTGAATCGTTTGCCACATTCAGAACAGTGATATGGCTTTTCTCCAGTGTGAAGTCGGATGTGCTTCCGAAGATAGGTACTGGTGGTGAATTGTTTGTCACATTCAGAACAGTAATATACCTTATCTCCTGAGTGAAGTCTTGAGTGCATCCGAAGAGAGCTGCTGGTGGTGAATCGTTTGTCACATTCAGAACACTGATACGGCTTCTCTCCAGTGTGAACTCTTGTATGAATCTTAAGATGGGCACGGGTGTAAAATCGTTTGTTACATTCAGAACACTGATAGGGCTTCTCTCCAGTGTGAATTCTTGTATGGATCTCAAGACTACTCTTGCACAAGAATTGTTTTCCACATTCAGAACAGCCATATGGTTTCTCTCCAGTGTGACGTCTTGTGTGAATTCGAAGATGGGAAATGGTGGCGAATCGTTTGTCACACTGAGAACAGTGATGCGGCTTTTCTCCACTGTGAAATATCCTGTGCATCTGAAGTGAGCTACGATTAGTGAATCGTTTATTACATTCAAAACAGCCATACGGCTTCTCGCCGGTGTGAAACCTTGTGTGAATCACAAGTTGCCATCGGCTGAAGAAGTGTTTGCCACATTCAGAGCAGCAAAATCGCTTCTCTCCAGTGTGAATTCTTGCATGTTTGTTAAGACTACTTTGGCTGGAGAATTTTTTGCCACATTTAAGACAATACAGCTTAGGCACTGCACAACTTTCCTTCTCTTTGTATTTAACTGTGCATAAAAAGCGCTTACTACTTCTCCTTTTCTGACTGACCAATGAAGCTAATGATACCGCATTATATACCGGTAGTTGAGCACCGATTGCGTCCGTCTTTGTTAACCTCACCACAGGCACAGAAGTTCCCTTCAAAGGATCTGCTGCTCCATTTCCCGATCCAGATGTTATTTTCCTCATAGCCTCAGAGGTCTGAGTGAACAAAGGTAAGGACAAACCACCGTCTTGTAAATCTGCTGAAATACAAAATAGGCATTTAAGTCATAATCACGCTTCAAAACCCAAACTGGGTGAAACTAATGCAAATAGGAAGGTCATACATTTTAAAGAGAATACAAGATTATTATTATATTGTTGTTATTATTTACTCACTACAATACATGTTACACTGATGACACAGTTCTTTTTTTTGCTACAGGGTACACACTGTCACTCTCTTCTGATGGCTCAAAATCCTTGTCTGTTATCAAAAATACACAAAATATGGAGGCTCTGTGACCTCCAGTTGCAGGTAAAGGACTGACTTGATGGCTATTTGGTGCCATCTGTTTATCAACCCCTATCTTATAACAGAACCCCTCATACTACGTTACTTGTATTACAAAGTAATTTATACTCAAATCACAGTGAGAAGCTGCTAGTTCAAAGAGGAAGGTCAGTGTCATCCCACAGCAATGATGATGGACTTCCTAAAAAAAAATATGAAGTCACTGCAATATGAACAGCATGCCACAATGCAGGACTATATGCAGCAAAGTTTAAAAGTGGAGGTTGGTGATTTTTAAACCAGAATGTACCTTGAAGATTCTGATGCCAAGTGGAAAAAGGTCTTATGGTCAGAGGAGAACAAAATCAAACTATTTGGCCTCAATCCAGCTCACCATCCACAACACACCATACCTACAGTAAAGCATGGAGGGGGCAGCATCCTGTTGTGGGCCTGGGGCTCTCGTTAGGGTAGAAGGAAAAATGGATGGGGCAAAATACCATCAAATTCTTGAGGAAAACCTGCTACCCTCTGCCAGAAAGATGAAGATGAGCAGAATGTTCACCTGTCAACATGACAACGACCCGAAGCACACAGCAACATTGACCACACAGTGGCTGAAGGAGATAAAAGTGAATGTCCTGGTGTGGCCGAGTCAGAGCCCAGACCTAAATCACAGTGAAAATCTGTGGAAAGATTTGAAGATAACAGACCACCAACACTCACCATCCAATGTGACCAAACTTGAACAGTTAAACTGTAAAGAAGAATGGGAGGCAAATATTGAGTGGGCTCAATCTAAATGTGCAAAGCTGATAGAGAAGAATCCCAACAGATTCAAGGCTGTCATTAAAGTAAAAGGTGGGTCAACAAAATGACAATGACATTAACATGGGGGGGGGGGGGGGGGTGATCCTTTTATAATCTCAGTAGGTCTTGTTTTTGATTTTTTATAATTTTTCTGAACTGTAGCTGTGATATCTTTTACTTGGATGTTAGAGGTTGCATTGAGTAAGTAAAGCTGGGAAGAAATATTATTTGTGTGTTTTCATTTAAGGCTGTAAAAAAATGGGAATATTTCGAAGGGGGGGATTCTTTTCCATACCCATTGTATAAACACAGGGAACTCCAGTTTCTGTATGACATCTTGCCTGAAGAAGGGGCCTGAGTTGCCTCGAAAGTGTGCATATTGTCATCTTTTTAGTTAGCCAATAAAAGGGGTCATTGTGCTTGACTTCTCACAACATCCATAATGGCTAACACGGTACAACACCCTAGTACTAAATGTGACTTGAAAGTTTGAGTCGTCAGGTATCCCACAATGCATCTGCAATGACCAAGCGGTTCCTAAATGTCAGTTTGACTCTGCCAGGTGCCTGTGCCTTATTTCTGTAAAGTTGGACGCATCTGTTTGGTTTCGGTTTAATCATTTACTTTCTCAGTATCTTGTTGATGGTGGCTACTTTGTTCTTCCTGAAACGGATGGGGTGCCTGATTATTTATGTATTAAGGCCATCTCGTGATGTTTGGAAACACCACTTCAAGGCGGGTTTCAAATGCACGTTGTGAGTATAGAAAATCACAGTAATGACGCACACATCAGTGGTAACGAAAGGACTCGTGCAAATTGAACACACGATACAAAAGACGTCTAAACCATAAAAACGGGAAAAAAAATTAAAAATTATAACTTCCTAAAGTGGACGCTGTAAATGTAGACATTTCAGTATAAACTTTAGGATGTGGACAAAGTCTATATTGAGTTAGAATTAAACCCTAAGTTATTGACTACACAGCCCCTCAAACAACGTGTAACAACAAAAAACACGACTCAGTACAAGCAAACGAAGCCCTCAAACACCACGAGAAGTGCAAGTTCACACAGTCCTGTTGTATGTTTGGTCGGCGCCGACTGGCTGAAACTATTTTATAAGTGACTTGTCATAAAACAGATGTGGAGTTTATGGCACTCAGAAATGAAAATGCACATTTAAGCACGCTGCACAGCAGCTCGTGTCATGGTGTTTCTAAAAGGTTCCTGCTGCACAACTGTGATGAGCATAAACCAAAGCAAATGGGTGACTTCAGGGCAAAACTGGAATTATTTTCTGAAGAAGATTCTGATACGGCGATATATTACTTAGCTATCTGATATTGGGGCGGAGTGGTGGCTCTTAGGCTAGGGCTGGCAATCGGAAGGTTGCCGGTTTGAATCCTATAAAACGCCAGAAGTGACTCCACTCTGTTGGGCCTCAAGCAAGACCCTTAACCTGCAATTGCTCATTTCTGGGGATGACGTTAATCTGCAAGCAGGTCCTGAAGCTTGCAGGGAAAACATGGGGGTTGGTGACAGGACTGGCACTCCAGCCACTGTAACAAACCTCCCACTGACCAGTGTGGTGCTGAGGTGTCACCCGTTGCAGGGCTGCACTCCGATCTCAATCCAGGTGGTTTGCTGTGTGGTGGGTGCAGCAACTCGCTGTAATTGGCACATGCTCCCCAACTTAACCCAACCATGAACAATATTAACGATGTGATATTTACAGTATATGTCATTTCTCTCTAAAGTGGTCCAGCGTGAGTGGATACATTAGGACTGTTATTGACTATAAAACGGTGAAGCACCAAAGTATTACTGGAATGATAAGCTATATTATATGGGCTGGAGACGGTGGCACTGACCAGAAAGCAGGAGACAGAACTGGAGGTGGCAGAGTTAAAGATGCTAAGATTTGCATTGGGTGTGACGAGGATGGACAGGATTAGAAATGAGGACATTAGAGGGTCAGCTCAAGTTGGACAGTTTGGAGACAAAGTCAGAGAGGCGAGATTGCGTTGGTTTGGACATGTGCAGAGGAGAGATGCTGCGTATATTGGGAGAAGGATGTTAAGGACAGCGCTGCCAGGGAAGAGGAAAAGAGGAAGGCCTAAGAGAAGGTTTATGGATGTGGTGAGAGAGGACATGCAGGTGATGGGGGTAACAGAACAAGATGAAGAGGACAGAAAGATATGGAAGAAGATGATCCACTGTGGCAAACGCTAACAGGAGCAGCTAAAAGAAGAAGAAGATAAAGCTGGTTATTGCAAATTACGCATCTTATACCCAGTTCTACATGGAAATGATTCTGCACCAGAGAAAGGGGTCTGTTTGCATGAACTTTCTGTCTCTGTTCATGAAAAGGTTATTTCTGGGTGGGACCTCATGTGGCGGAGGTGGGTACTTCCATACAGGTGTTTTATTGCCATAATACAATGTACATTTCCGAGGTAATCGTTTCACTAATACAAAAATGAATCAGAAAGACATTATACACGAAACATCTTCTGTATTGCCTTTGACAAGAGTGACGGTTGGCTTTAATGATAATCTGGGTAAACCATATTAATGCAGCTAAACAAAAACTGTTTACTGTCAAACGTTAGCCGGTCAAATAGGCCTTGGTCACATGTCTACAGTTTACTGTGCTAGATTTGTAGCCTCATAATGCGAGTTATAACACACTGGTGAGGCCTCATCTGGAGTACTGGGTGCAGTTTTGGTCTCCAGGCTACAAAAAGGACATAGCAGCACTAGAAAAGGTCCAGAGAAGAGCGACTAGGCTGATTCCAGGGCTACAGGGGATGAATTAGGAGGAAAGAATCAAAGAGCTGAGCCTTTACAGTTTAAGCAAAAGAAGATTAAGAGGTGACATGACTGAAGTGTTTAAAATTATAAAGTGAATTAGTCCAGTGGATCGAGACTGTGACTTTAAAATGAGATCATCAAGAACATGGGGACACAGTTGGAAACTTGTTAAGGATAAATTTCACACAGACGTTAGGAAGTTTTTCTTTACACAAAGAACAATAGACACTTGGAGTAAGCTACCAAGTAGTGTGGTAGACAGTAAGACTTTAGGGACTTTCAAAACTTGACTTGATGTTATGTTAGAAGAATGAAGTGGATGGGACTGGTGAGCTTTGTTGGTGCTGAATGGCCTGTTTCCATCTAGATTGTTCTAATGTAAAGCCTACTGGTAAAATATTCATATTCGACTTTTTGGAACATTAGAACAATCTAGATGGGAACAGGCCATTCAGCCCAACAAAGCTCGCCAGTCCAATCCACTTAGTTCTCCTAAAATAACATCAAGTGGAGTTTTGAAAGTCCCTAAAGTCTTAACTGTCCACCACACTACTTGGTGACTTATTCCGGATGTCTATGGTTCTCTGTGTGAAGACAAACCTCCTAATGTCTGCTCTATTGCCTCTGCTACTCTACACACATCACTGCAACTGTGTGGTGTGCATCTTTTTAAAAATGTGAATTTCTGAAGGATTTCTATGCAGTGATACATCTAATCAAATTATCATTTATGTCACTGCATTTCTTCTCTTCAGGTGAACACAGAAGTCCAACCCTTTCTACTTCCTGGCAAGTTCCCCATTTCCATTTTCTAGAGGCACCCAAGTGCACCCAATACTGCCTCCATCTCCAATGCATCTTTTGGACTGTAATTGCCAGAATGGTCATCACTACTGTGAAAGCAGGCACGGTACTACCAGAACACATCTCAGCACGTAACACAAAGTCTGCATGTGAAAAGAAAATGTCTCCTGGGATTGTTTTGTTCTTTTTAAACTGGGGAACTTTGTGTTTTATCCACTGGTCAAGCATATTTCTGTCATTTTGTGATTAAACTGACATATTAAATGTGTTAAAAACATGCTGTCAATGCACAAAAAGACATGTGTTTTGCATTTGCACAATGTGAATGAAGTCCAATAGTGTGGCTTAACCTTCTACAGGGTGATTCTAATGGCCGGGGCTCCGAGTTTTGACGTATTACTGTCTTAAAAATGAAGCAATCCAAACAAAATAAAGATCACAGTATTCCTGGATAAATGAGGCATGGCGCTCTTCTGTCCACGAGACATTGAACAGGAAATTGCTGTCATCACCCCCACCATGTTTGCGGATACCTTTGCCAATATGGAGCGCCATGTCGATCTGTGCTTGCAAGAGGGCGGCGACCATTCCCAACACCAAATGTGATTGGATCGTTTACACATCTATCAAGGTGTGCACTGTATTCATTTTGTTTCTATCGCTTCACTATTGCATGAGTAACACATCATAACTTGGGGGCCCCACCTATTAGAATCTCCCTGTACAATAAGATCAAAGGTTAATTGTTTTCAACTAAGCCACGGAACACACCGGATGATTTAGTCAAGTTGCTGAGGCTGGCTCAACAGGCTAATGAGTCACGGAGAGTAGCTAGTTACTCCATCACACAGGCTTTGTGTACGCCGACTTGGTTTTTTCTGGAGTTAAGCACAAAGTCACATATGTACTGTATATCCTGTCTGCCATGCGAGGCCACATTTACGTCGTTTAAGGACTTGGTAAGGGTGCCACGATTGTTAAGTAAAGTCAAAGAGCTCAAAGAGGCCCGTACTTTCGTTTTTGTATCACTAGTTTGCACATCTGGATTTGAATACCAGGTAAGTGGCACAACAGATGTCAAAATTTCACTACATCCGTACTCAATGCTAGACCTGGGCAATTTTTTTTCTCAGTTAAATCATGTATGGATTTAAATTAAGTTTACTCCATACAAATGGTTAAGATGTACAATAGCAGATGTCTTTAATGAAGGACAGTCACTCATCACCGCCATCTAAATGGCAAAATGGATTTTGATTTGTTTCCAAACTGGACTGTTCTAATGAACTGTCCCCAAACATAAGTAAAAGTACAGTGGCATGCGTGGGCCGAGGGGGTGATGGCCCCGGGCATCCAAATCTTGGTGGGGGGTGGGGGCATCCAATCCAAAGAGTGTTGCCCCGTTACGATTGTGAAAAATGAGAAATAACAATCGTCCAAAGAAGGAGAAGAAGAATAATGCCAGGAGATCGTGGACTGACGGCACAGCAAGAAATGAATAGAGTTACGGTAGAGATTATGAACCGACTGAAAACGGAAATTGAAGACCACAGTGTTCTTCCTCAAGATCTTCAAAACCAATTTTCGTTTCTTCTGGAATTGCATTGAGTCACAATTGAAGACAGAACAGAAAGAGCGAGAAATTAAAAAAAGGAATGTTAAGCAATTATATAATGAAATTACTGATTTTTGTGGTGCTCTTTCGAGCTTTATACAGTTCCTCCTGATCCTAAGGATGCTCTCCAGTGGCGAGTGCAGTTCGGAAGGGGATGTCTTTCCCACGATTTGCATTGTGTACAGATTACTGCTTACCATCACCGTTGTGAAAGATCATTTTCAAAACTGAAATTAATACAAACTCATCTGAGATCTTCCATGTCACAAGAGCGTCTGACCAACCTGGCTTTAATCAGCATTGAAAAAGAATTCCTCACAGATAATGTAGTGAGAAGTCAACCAAAATGACACCTTTGATTGGCTAAACTAAAAAGATTACAATATGCAAGCTTTCGAGGCAACTCGGGCCCCTTCTTCAGGTAAGATGTAATCACTAGGTGTCATATTGCTCGACTTCTCACTACATTCATAATGGCTAACACGGTACAACACCCGAGTATCACAGATGATGTGGAAAAAAAAATGAAGTTGTACAATTGTTTTCAGAGATGAGATCTAATTTGGGGAAACAAACTTAAATGAATATTTACAGTAATTTGAATAAAGTGTTTATTTCTACCTTAATATGCCTTTCTTTATTACATTCATACAAATTCTTCACCATTCACTTTGACAGCACCTCACCTTAGGGGGGGCATACAATCAAGAAGTTTGCCCCGGGCATCTTCTAGCCTCTGCTCGCCACTGGCAAAGTATGACTGCAAGTCTCAATCAAAAGGGCATTTCCCAGCTCATCAGGGGAGAGTGTGATTTTTAGAAAACGATAAAGGCAAGCAGAGTTTTAACTTTACAGTGCAAAATCCAGAGATCAAAGCAAACCTGCATTTAAGAAGGAGGTGTTCATCAGTTAAAAACATGCTGTATACACTGTATAGCACCTACCTGTGCCAGAATCACCTGACCCCAATGCTACTGCTGACCTCTCCATGTCAAATTCCAAAGCTTCTGACTTCACCGGGTCAAAATGATGCTGTAGAGAGCTGCTGCTGGGTGTGAAGTCTAATCCAGGATTCTGTGTGTCTAGATAAAAAGCCTGAAAGTCAGACTCTGATTTAAGGTCTTCTTCTTCCTTTATACCATTTATGACTTCATCCTTCCATACGTTGGTGATGTGAGATGTAGACTCAGGGTCTGTTTTAATATCAACAGTCACCCTTTCATAATCCTCCTCTTTAATGCTGCGACTTGCCTGCTGAAGGTAAGCGGTTTCCCACTCTCTGTCCTCTTCTTTAATGTCCATGGTTTGCATGGAAAGGAGGCCCTCCTGCAGTAGGAGATTCTTCTCTTCATCATCACACATCTCTTTTGAAACCCCCTCATCACATTTATATCCCACATCTGGACGTCCCTGGACAGGCAGGCACATCTCCTCCATGTTGTTCAGCTATTACTGGAAATGGCAGCTTTTGTTATCTCTGTAGAAAGAGCAGAAGAGAGGGTATGGGAATGGACTGTATTGGTGTGTTTGCTCTAATACTTTACATATAATATTTTACATATGCCTCTGTGGTGGTAAAGTAGGTCTCTCTATTATAAAAGAAACTCTTGAGACGAGACTATTGCCAAGAGATTTTTTCAGGTCACACCCTCATCTCAACGGCCCACACCCGTGGTCCTCTCACCTCTCATTCGTGTGAATGCTTTTATTAGACACAGTTCCTGCGCTCTCAGCTCTTATAAATTTTTACATTTTTCCCTATTTAAGTTCCCAATAAAAGAAGAGTTTTTATGTCCAAATCTTATTGAAGAATTTCTTCACAAAAGGTTATCAACAGAAGACATGAGTACACAGGCAATCCTAACACAGAGAAACGATGAAGTCAAATGAATTAACACACAAAATTGTCGATCAGTTGCATGGCAAGTTAGTTCAATGCATATCAATAGACTATGCTGAAACAGTTGGTGGTGATGGTGCAGAAGATGAAAACATCAACTTACAATATCATGAAAAATATCTACAACCAGTAACACCATCCGGTCTTCCACCAGCTAAATTACTTTAGAAAGAAGGATGTATTGTAATGTTATTGCATAATTTATGTCTGAGTGATGGGCTGTGCAATAGGACAAAATTAGTTGTATTCAAAATTGGTCGAGCAATTCTGACATGTAAAATTTTAACAGGCGACAAGAAAGGTAATGTAGTGCATCTTCAGGAGATAACAGACAGCAAAGGAGATCTTGATATGCCATTCCTATTAAAACGTTTGCAGTTTCCTGTTGGAAAAGATTTTGCAAAGACAATTAACAAATCACAGGGACAAACATTCGAAAATGTCGGTTTATTTATTAGAGAGAAAAACAAAATTCACTCACTCATGTTGCATTGTCACGATGTAACTCCAAAGACGGAATCAAAATTCAATGCGATATTGACGAAAAGTTAATTCCAAATATTTTTTGTTTTTACAGTAAAAGTGTAAGTTTAAAAAGTATTTGCGTGTTCATTTCAAAGCTAAACAGAACAAAATCGTATAAACACAAGGAGTACCTCTAACGCAACATGAGACATAAATTTTCTTTCAATTTGTTACATTTTACTATTTTTTTTTTTTAATATGGTTAATTACTCACTGCAATGTAAAATTATAACGGCCGACCCTTTACCCAGCCGGCAGCTACACCTCCAAGACCTGTGGCCTGGATGAATTACTGAGATGAATCTAACTATCAAGCCGTACCTCTAACAAATGAAATTTTCCCCACAATCGACGGTTTAAACAAGCATGCAAAAACAGATGATATGTAAAAATAGGTGGCTAATTATATTAAATGGAAAACAAAACATTAGTGCACATTTCACATGTAGGAAAAAATATATATATATCTATATCTCTCCACCAAAGCGACAATGTGACACCCCCATATATATACACACACCAAACTCTCCCTTGCCCCTGTAACATATAACAAACAACAACGAATAACAACAATGAATGAAATATGGAATGAATGATCGTGAACTTGAGTCCGAGTGTACAACTGTCCTGAATGCGGGTGACTGGTCAACAGATAACAGATGCGTTTGTATTTCCCGGAATAAATGGAGCAACCTCACCGTGAATCCTCGGCTTGTGGTGGATGATGTAATCCGACCCCGGGGTCTCTGGTGATGAGGGAATTGAATCCAGTCCGGCGGAATGAAAAACAAACCAGTTACCAAAAGAGCGATGTGGAAAAACAGCAGGTAAAGATGGTTCGTGGTCCTGAAAATGAAAATCTCCGTCTTTCTCCTCTCTTTTTTTTTTTTCTTTTCTCTGTTCTCTCCCGATTGTTTAAATAGTTGAGAGCTGGATGTAACTGATTGTGACTGAAAATAGGTGCTTTCCATCTTGGGGCTGCGGTCTCTTCCCATCATCCATCCCCCCCTGTATTTACGGGGACGACATTCACTGGCACACACAAACAGCAAATGGGACGATGGAAACAAAACACACTCAGCACAAACATTGACAACACTATTACTACTATGCAGCCCCGCTACAAAGTAGTTAGGTCTATTATGCATATGTAACAATTCCCATGAAAATAATCTGTTTAAATTGTACATCCCCTTCACCATACACAAGCGGCAGAGATGCAAAGTGGGTAGTGCGTAGTGCCCACCCGGGGGTTGGCAAGCACAGTGAGTAGGGGGCAGAGCCCCCTAGCATTCCAAAGAAAAAGCTAAAATGTAATCTGTAAGAGGCTACTATGCTTCCTTATAGAAAACTGAATTCTTAAAATTGGTAATTTACATGTACTAGAAGAGTATTATCCCCGTGTCTGCGTGGGTTTCCTCCGGGTGCTCCGGTTTCCTCCCACAGTCCAAAGACATGCAGGTTAGGTGCACTGGCGATCCTAAAATTGTCCCTAGTGTGTGCGTGCCCTGCGGTGGGCTGGCACCCTGCCCAGGGCTTGTTTCCTGCCTTGTGCCCTGTGTTGGCTGGGATTGGCTCCAGCCGACCCCCGTGACCCTGTAGTTAGGATAGAGCGGGTTGGATAATGGATGGATGGATAGAAAAGTATTATAAGCACATAACAACGTAAGCATTAAGATGCAAGAGTTTGAATTAAAAAGACTTAAGCCTACATATTCTTGATTATTTTGTATGAGCCAGAAGACACCAGTTTTTCGTAAGCCAAAGGTCAGACGTGCTACAGAGCCGAAGAATGGGTCCCTCGCTTAGAGAAGGGAATGTCAACTCTTTGGCTGTAAATAGTGGGGGCAAGCGTTACGATAGTAGGGGGAGAGAATAGTCCTTATCAAACAGATAAGATAGACAGGGGGGGGGGGGGGGGGGTCTGACACCCCCTTAACTAAGAATTATTGGTGGAATCAATTAGAGGCATGGGAATAGAGCAATGCAATGCTAGATGTCAGATGAGGAAGAATAATGGCTGAAATGATAAGAATTGCAATAAAAGTAAAAGGTGATCATTGCTGGGGGCTCATTGTTCCACCTTAGGTGAGTCTGTATGCGCGTCATACAATAAAGCTTAATTCTGCTGTCTGCTCCGAGTCCCCGAGTGCCTTCATTGGGGCTGAGGGCACTCCTGCTGTGTCAGCCTGCTTCAACATCCCCTACTCACCAGTCACAACTGAATAAAAGAGTAAGCTGAGGTCTCCCGAACAGCTAAGCTACCACAGGCTGGCTGTATACAAAAGAGCAGAGACACTTTTTACCCTAACAGATCGCCACCGAGAGAACACGGCTTAGTAGAAAGGTTCAAGAATTAACATCATGCCGAGCTGGGATTGGTTTGTGGGCAGGTGGCTTGGACACGACAGGGGAGTTGGCCCTTAGAGTACAAGGCCCTGTTGGTCCAAGGGGTGTAAGATTGGTATAAATGCGGGGCTCTCCAGAAGCACAGGGTCTCATTCCATCAATCACATGCAGAGACCACACCAGTTTAAACTCTGACCAGCTCATAGTGAGTGAATGACAGCTTAACACTAGAATTACCAGAGTCTACGAAAAAACTCGTACATCCGGCCCACCTTAAAACCGTTCTCACCTCTCTTTTGTCTTCTCAATGTGCCGATTAAGATGAGCAGCAAGTAGCCGGCTATTCCATCCCAACCATCGCTGAACGTTCACTAAGTTTTCCCAGCTCATGCCTTATTTGATTATCTGGGAATGACTGAACTGCTGGAGTTTTAGAGTGGAAATAATAGATCGTTATTTGGAATACATGCATTTCATGTGTGTTCTGTTTCTACAGTAATCTGTGTAAACACATTGTTAAAACAGAAACTTTTTTTGTATTTTAGTAATAAATGTTACAGAATGTAGGCATAAACTATAGAATGTGTGAAGCCTGACGGCCCAACATCAAATAAACACTTTCACAAAAGTTCAAGGCTGTAACAACACTTTCCGTGGCGTAACACTGAGATTTGCTGACTCAGAGCACGGCAGCCCTGCCGTGCCGTAGGGACCCGGGTTCGATTCCCCGCTGGAGAGGAAGTGTTTTTTTTTTTTTCTTTGTAGCCTCAAACGGACATAAAATTTATAAATTGGTATTCACTGTAAATCGTTAAGTTTAAAATGTCGATCGCAGTTATTTCTGTTGATAATTCATGTTTTTTTACTTAGAGTCCAAACAGGAGCTTATTCAGCTTCTGATCGGAATCTAAGTAACAGCACCAGTATAAATCACACCCAACCTGACGCTGTTCGTTTTCAAATAATATTACATTACTTCGACAATGTTTTCTGATTGGTACTATTCGCGTCATAAAAAGATTTCTTCAAAACGTCACATATATTTGTTTTGAGATAATGAATAGAGATGCAAACTACAGGTGCTTGTTCAGTGTAATAGGAACCATAGCACAGAGAGGTGTGTACACTGCAACACAAGTACACATGTCGTAAATGTAGGAAGGGCGCTCCTTGGGTGAGCTATAGCGCGTCTTTATGTGAAAACAGCAGTGTCAGATGGGGAGTGTCTGATGATTGCATATTGCGCTGAAGTTACTGCGCTTTACTATGCTTTCCTCTGCATGTCCTGGAGTACAAAAGAAACAGCATAAAGCAACATGTGGGGACTGGCAAGATTGGGGGGAAAAAAACACGTGGTCGTATGTATCGTGATAAACTGCAGAGCTATAGCGCGTCTTTATGTGAAAACAGCAGTATCAGCTGGGGTAGGGAAGGTTCCTGAACACGACTGAGAGAAAAGTGAATAAAAAAAAAATAAAAACAAAGTTAAGCTTTACAAATATCATAAATTACACCGGCTGTTACAGACTGAAATCAAATGTATCTTTTTATTCTAAAATAGTAAATATAAGAGCAGTTCACTATCGAACTCATGACCTTTTGATTCCCAGTCAGCAACTAATACTGTTGCACCACGGGGCTGTCGTAGTAAATGAATGTCAATGTCGCACACTAAGGCGGCTTTTTTTTTTTTTCTGCAGTTATATTTTTGAATAAAAGCGCACTTGTTCTGTTATATTTGTACCTTTCATGAAAGTGTTTCTTTGATATTTGGACTTCAGGCTTCATACATTAGATAGTTTATGCCTACATTTTGTCATTTACTACTAGAATATGAAAAAAGTTTCTGTTTTAAAAATGTGTTTACACAGATTACTGTAGAAACGGAACACACATGAAATGCATGTGTTCCAAATAAAGATCTATTATTTCCACTCTAAAACTCCACTTCACTCCCAGATAATCAATCAAGGCATGAGCTGGGAGAAGTTCATGCACGTTCTAAGTCGGTGGGGGATGTAATAGCCGGCTGTTTGCACCTTGTCTTTATCTGCACATTTAGAAGACAAAAGACAATGGCGGAGAGGTGCGAACGGATTTAAGAAGCGATTTAAGGTGGGACGGATCTACGAGTTTTTTTCGTAGGCTCTGGTAATTCTAGTGTTAAGCCTGCTGCCCAGCCTGTCTTGCTCTTCTGTCTCAATGCCTGAGTCCTACACATTAAGGAACAGTGAACATTGATTTGATCTGACCAGAATCACAAGTGTTAAGTGCACTGAAGCCGTTGGCTGAATCACCACACCCCAGACAGGTAAGTGAAATGAAGAGAAGACAAGAGTTGGGGTTTAGGTCTACCCAACAAAGAATCCAAGAGTGAGGATAGGGTCACCCCAGGAACCCTACAAGATTAAACAGGAGAATTCGGGAATCCATCAAAAAAAACCACTGAACTCCTTTGAGGCCACTCCATCAAATCACTCCTCAGGGCTCACTTCACGTCACCCTTAAAGCAGTGCATCTGCTCAGGACTTCTTACAATATGGAGACAAACGTGGCACAAACGTTCACCTGATGTGGCCTCACAAGTGTAGCTAACACGTAATCTTTCCTGACATCTCTACTGGAGTGGGCGCTATGCAGCCTAACAGTTTCTTACCCCCTTTAACTGTTTCTAGGCAGACAGAGGTCCATTAGGACCCCCAGGTCTGCCTCATAAGATCACCTTTGTATCTTCAGACACCTCCAATAATCCTTATTCTCCTCTATCAAGCACGTAAAGCTCATTGTGCTATAAAGTGCCATTTTTTCTTCTTAAACCAATGCTGTTGACTCAGCTGTAAACTGTCTGCTAGATCTCAGCCTCTTGTAGACTGCTGACAAGTCTCTGGAAAGGAACTGAAGTAAAACCTCCTTGACCGCTGTGGTCAAAACCATGTATGCCATTCCTTCAAGACACTTAAGCAAAGTCTCTATTGTCAATGAAGGTGACAATGGCTGCCCTATAGTCCTCTACTGTAATTATTCTGTGTTAACGTGGGTGGCTTTACCAGGAAGTGCAAATAGTAGAGTAGGATGTTAACAGATGGTGGGTGTAAACAATACAGTAAGGTCCAATAAGACAGCACACAAATGAGAATATAAATCTATATTTGAATTTACAGGTAGTCTTAGTACTAGGGTGTTGTACCATGTTAGCCATTATGAATGTAGAGAAAAGCCAAGCAAAATGACACCTTTTATTGGCTAACTAAAAAGATTACAATATGCAAGCTTTCGAGGCAACTCAGGCCCCTTCTTCAGGCAAGATGTAATCAATAATATAAATGGAAGTGTGTATTATTACAGAGGATTGTAAAGGCTTGTCACTAGGGGGGGCAATCAAGTGTAGGTATAACAGCAGATAATTATCTGTATGTACTCTTTAATATTGGGAGGGGTTGTCAGTTATTTTTGGCGGGGGCTCTGTTGTATTGCGGGTCCACAGCTGTCATTCTAAGGCCAGTTTTAAAATAATCACCGCACTCGCGGCTTAGCGAGGGGGCACGGGGGGGATGTGGCTGAAGCAGCCCCCGGGATGATTCGTGATGTGGGCGTTTCTCACCTAAGTGCACAGATGAGAAACCGTCAGCATCCGTGATTGTTCTCGGGGCTGCTGATTTGCCACAACTGCCACGTCCTCTTAATAAATAGAAGTGCAAGGCGGCTAAGGGGAAGAAAAAAAGAAAGGAAAGAGAAAGACGGAGGTTGCTGGAGAGCAGGAAGCAGTGTGGTGAGAGAGCCGGTGTGAACGAGCGAGTGCGATCAGGCTCGCAGGTGAGCCCCGAGAAGGGTGTTTGGCCAACACTCGGTGGGGGCAGAAGGAAGCGGTCGCTCCAGCTGAGCGAGCAAGGAGCTGGAGTTACCAATCAAAGGACGACAGGCCACGTAAGGCCGTGAAGGCAGCGGGAGTCGGGAGGCTTGGTGGGTGAAGTCCTTGATGTGAGCGTCCTGGTCGTTAAGGAAACCAAGTCTTGGTCTGGGATGAGTGCGCGACTGAAGCCAGGGATTGGGAGGCCTCCAGACCAGTCGAGCGGAGAAAAGGTCAGCTGCTGAGAGGGCGACCCTCCTGTTGCGGGGCCCAGACGGGAGAAGCAGGGGAGACGCCAGGTAGAAGACACCGGGCTTTGAATTGTATTTTAAAGGACTGCTTCCAGTGTTGTTTTAACCTCATTTTTAAAGGATTGTTTTTTTCTAATGGATTTTTACCTCCACGTTTCGATTTTATGGGATTATTTATTTAATGACTTTTGGAGGGCACTGCACTTTACTTATTTATTTGAACATTGTTTTTGGTTATTGTTTTAAATAAAAGCACTTGGCACTTTTGTACACCATCCCCTTGCTCCATCATTGTGTCTCACTGCGAGCTCATTGGTAACACTACCGACGGTGCAGGGTTCAAGGGCTCCCGGACAGAAGATGGGTGCATGGAGTCGAACCCGCATCGTCACAGGCTCTTCTTCTGAAGTTTCTTTGTTTGGTGAGTGAAGCAGTGTTATTCAACAATAAATTTGTTTTTGCTGAAAACCTACTGGTGTGTTACCTCATGGAGGTTAGGTGCACTGGCGATCCTAAATTGTCCCTGGTGTGTGCTGGGAGTGAGTGTGTGTGTGTGTGTGTGTGTGTGTGTGTGCTGGACGAATATTACAGAAGCCCCCCAATGTTTAATATTTCTAACCACAATATCATTCTTAGTGTTGTAATACAGGCCCTGATTGGTAGCTGGGCTAGTCCAAACGCACTTTTTAAAAAAATAATTAATTATTTTTAACAAAGCAAATGAATGAAGATGAATATTTTAACTTGTTAATACAGAATAAATAACTGGTTTGCACAAGCTGTGGGAGTAAGTAGCCGGCTACAAGTAAATAAGTAGCTAATTTCAGCCTGATAAATTATTTCCACACGTCACTAACTCTAAGATGTCACTTCACGGGAAAGCCAAAAAATGCACACCACATAACCCAATGGGCTCTAGTCATGTTTTGTACCGTTTATAAAACTGTCTTTATAATATTTAAAGATATCCGTTTAAAGGATTCGCTACGTAGGTTTTACGAGTTGACAGACCTTACCCATTCGTAAAACTTCTCTTCAAAAGTAACAGCCTACCTCCGCCTGCTCACACTTTGTATCATTTGCTTAACCAGATGTTTGATAATCACGCCACTTGGGTTATTTGACAATATAGGTTGCTTTAAATGGGCGGACTCGGAATTGTCTTGATTTTGTGAGATTGCAATTGTGATTGGGCTGCAGAGTGCCCGTCAAAACGTGGGCTCGCGAACACACATGGCGGGCAGTCTTCCGACAACAGAAAGACAAAAAGAAGGGTCTGTCTGCAGTTCCCACCGGCCGGCTCCACGTTAAAGAAAATCCCACTCCACAAACCCTGAAGAAAACACCGCGAAGTAAATACAGCAGGAGAACAAAAACACATTTGCTACTTCCGTCTAAAAGCAGACACCCCTAGATCAGCGAGTGGTTACAAGTCCGGGTTAATGTGAAAAGCAGACCGGGGCATTCCTCTTAGGTGCGAGACGCACCAGGTATTTCTCTGATCTTCTGCACCTCTCGTGTGGTCATTCCACTTTGTCGTAAATTCTATTACAACATACCTCGTCTCTTTCCAGCAACGTCTTCTCTAGAAGGGCCCGACGAACACTAATGTCGCTACCCGATCCGCGTGCGCATGCGTATTGAAAACCTAACGTGCAGAAAATAAACACTTCCGGAAATACAAACCGTATCAAAATAAAAGTACTTAAGGTCAGCAAGAAGTAGCTACTGCCAAACTGAAAAAGTTAACATAGCAATTATAAAACAGATAATTATAAGAAAACTTATCGATTCAGTCCGGGAAGACATGTGGTTTTTGTTCCAGACACCTTCGGTTTTTAATGGGACGCTGAGCCTAATAAAGCAAGCCACTCTTTCTTAGGTCCTTTGTATTGAAGTTAAAGTGGAAATTAAACTACTTTTGGTACTTTTTATTAGAATGTACCGAGTATTTATATAAAGTATGTTGCATGGGGATAATTGTGAGTGTTTAATCGATTTTTTAAGGATTACATCATCACCATGGCTTTTCCTTCTGCTATTCCAGTGTTTTTCTTTTTTAATTAAGTATTTGATAGATAGAGATAGATAGACACTTTATTAATCCCAATGGGAAATTCACAAATCCCAATGACGATGAAGGAGTTTCCAGCCTTTCGGTTTTCAGCGTCCTTTGCCGCTGTGTTTGCTCTGCCAGTTGTTTGTTGTCATTAACAGGAAAAAATTAAACGAGCAACGGTGAACAACTGGGGAAACCAAAACGGAAGTAATTGTTTAAAGATAGATAGATAGATAGATAGATAGATAGATAGATACTTTATTAATCCCAATGGGAAATTCACAATAGAGCAATAATGAAAATATTTCTAAATGTCTAATCAATGGAAAAGTCACACTACTGCGTTTTTGTAAATGCAGAATGAAAGAAGGGGAGAGAAAAGGACCAGCTAATAAAAAAGGAGATTAGTTAAAGTTAATATGATGCACTGATTGTGAAGCGTTTCGGGAACAAAGCCCTGCAGGTATACGGGGTCCTCAGGACTGAATCAGAGAGCCAACCATTTATGTTTTTGGTTTTATATATATTATAATGTATGGAGTGTGCAAAAAAAATTAAATGCTGCAGTTAAAATGTTATTTAGGCGTTGAAGTAAACGTGTTACGTTATAGATAGATAGATAGATAGATAGATAGATAGATAGATAGATAGATAGATAGATAGATAGATAGATAGATAGATAGATAGATAGATAGATAGATAGATACTTTATTAATCCCAGGGGGAAATTCACATACTCCAGCAGCAAAAAATATTAAATTAAAGAGTAAATGTTATGTGTAGTTTATGGTATATCCTATCTACTGTATTTATCCATCTTTCAATATATATATATATATATATATTTAAAGGATTTTAGTGGTAGCTCTGAGGCTAGGGATCTGCACTGGCAATCGGAAGGTGGTTGAGCAAGGCCCTTAACCTGCAATGACTCCGTCCTGGGTATGACGTTATGTAGGCCCTCCAACCTGCAGGGTAAACCTGGGGGTTTATGGCACAATTGGCCCTCCAGCCACCATAAAGTTCCACTCCGTCTGAACTAGTGTGGTGCTGAGGTGTCACCCGTCACAAGGCTGCACTCGGGTCCCAATCTGGGATCCTGAGGTGGTTTGTCAAGTGGTGGGTGCAGCGATGTGCTGTATCAATGCGTGGTCCTAACCTCCTCCTTCTATTTTAATTAGATTATGGGAGCTAAAAGCCCAAGAATGTTTTGAGAAGTTTAAATTTGACCCAAAACAGGGGCATTGCAGAGCTGAGAGGTACTTTACATCATCAAGACCCCTGTCATGTAAATGGCATGTTCCTAATCGGAAAAGAGGCACAAGCCTCTTCTTCTGGCTTGTCATAGTGTTTAATTTTGCTAATTTCATAATAGTTGTGTTAATATTTAAACGTAAACACATTTTTAATGACAGGGCCTGCGGATAATGAGACCCTGTACATATTTTGTGTTGTGGCGAAATAAACAATTACAGACGTGTTGGACGAACCCCTTATTGAGCCCTCTGTCTGCACATTAACCACAATGTAGAGGTCAACCTAAGAGGGAGGTAACATTTGCACCTTCTGTGACTGCAAAACACCACGGAGAGAAGTCTGAAAGAAAACCAGGCTATGGAGGATCTTTCCTCCTTGGAATGGCCACCGCCCCATCTCGAAGAATGCGGCGATCTCATCAAGCGAATACCCCAGGATTAGGGACGGAGGAATTTGTATTCATTCGGAGTACTGAAAGTGAAAAGGGACCTGTCGAGGACACGTGAGTAGAGAGATGTCTAAGCCCCTCCAAGGTGCCGATCGGTGGGTCTGTCCCCCTGCACTGCACATGTGGTCATTTCTCTTTATCATTTTTTTTTTTTCATCTACGACGACCTTACAGACTGAAGATCGTGACACAAGCAGCATATAGATAATTAGATTCCCTTTTATAGGTCGGTCTTGTGTTTACTTGGTATGCACCTTGGACTAATGGGACGTCATAGTTTAGGGGTGTCATTCTTGTGTCCAGCCCTCATGCCCTTGTACCAGTTCTGCCTGTCCACGACATGTGTTATTTAAACTGCCTACCAGTCATCTTTTCCTCCAATGACCCCTGCTAAATTTACCACAACAATTTTACATCAAAAATATTAGAGCAAAACACACACCAGGCTCCGGCGCTGCCACTCATTTAGCATACAGCAGGGGTGTCCAATTCCGGTCCTGGTGGGCCACAGTGTCTGCAGGTTTTCATTCTAGCCATCTTCTTAATTAGTGAGCCGTTTTTGCTGCTGATTAACTCTTTGAGGGACACATATATTGCTTAAATAATTACCTGAGTCAGGCAGGGACAAAAATATTCACTCAACATATATAATTGCATTGAAAGCCTTCTGAAATTATTTTTTAACATTGCACTTCATTGCAGTCATATTTTACAATTTCACATAAAAAAATGTATAAAATATGGTCTTTTAACTAACCACCGCCCCACTAAAACACCACCCATGTATTTTTTGTAGAAAATAAGTATTTCAAAAAAAATGAAAAGCTGATTAATACATCAGCAAAAAAAAAAAAAAAAAAAATTGAAAAGGTAGTATTATTTTAAAAAGAAAATGTAATTGTAGCAATTAAATGAGAATAAAAGCTAGCCCTAACAGAAAACCTAATGTTGTCTACCCACTCAAAAATAGAAACATTTTTTGTTTCTATTGGCTCTTCAATTTAAAAACAGTAAAAAAAAAAATCATTCTTGTTCCGAGGAGGAAGCCTAACGGTGGCTATTTAGTCAGATTTGATCGTTTTTAAAACATCCCTTTCCTGCTTTCAAACTCTTTATATACACTGCACCTCCACACGGTGTGCATTGGGTTTGCTCTTCTTTCTTTTTTTAATACGTCGTCGAAAGCATGACTGACATTACCGGCATCATTCAAATTATTATTTACAAAAGTGGAATCACCGTCACTATCGTCGGAATCCACTTCACTCTCATTGTCGGATGTTATTTCCTTACAAACGGTAAATTTCCTTATTGCCGATCCATAACTGATGTTATTCAAGGCCAGATGGAAATACGACTCTAAAGAGAAAAAACACTTTTGTAAATACATAAAATGGCTTATACGTATTTCCTGAATGAATACTTCATGATAATAAAACGTTTACTCATCCAAATTATTAGAAGCACCAGCGAAATATTAATAAAACCACAGCAGTAACTACAACGGCGTCCACTTAACGTCAGATTTCTACTCAAGATGGTAAACGCGGTCCCGTACCTTTGCTGCCATCTAGCGGTTCACAGCTAAACGCAGGCGTGTGGTCAGTACGGAATGCTGCCGCCCGTGAAGTGCTCAGTAAACACAAATGTGGTGCGCAGAACTAACCACCGCCCATACAAACGCTTGCTATAGGTGGTTAGTTACACTGACCGTCGCCCTTTATTGTTTTGCCTCAGTTTTAATTGACGTGACTCAGACCCCTTAGTTGTTTCTTTTTCCTTATTGAGCAGCCAAACAATAAAGAGACACAAAACAAGCTGCCACCTGACTAGTTAACCTCTCGGTCATGCTAGTCTGCTCAGGTCACCAAAGCATCTTGATGGTGGTCTTAGGAAAAACAGAAAATCAACAGTCTGCTGTGGCAGAACGAGAGTAGCAACAAGTCCTGATATTCAATAACAGCTTTAATTAAGAGCAAGAATTGGCTTCTCATTAAGAAACTGGTTGGAATTAAATTGGCTGGAGTTTAACGTTCCAGTTTATCTGGTCATCTGTTGCCTCGTTTTATATCTCATTTTTTATATCTCATATATCTCATCTCACCTGTTTGGCTGCCATTAAATGAAGAAATGAATCAATTCAGAGGACTGAATCCTTAAAAACAGGGCTATTAAAATGAAGGGAAAAGGAGTTAATTAGCAGTGAAAACTGATTAGGAAAAGGGTGAGAATGAAAACCTGCAGCCACTGCGACCCTCCAGGACTGGAGTTGGACAACCCTGGCATACAGCATTGTTTGACTGAGTGTCTGCCCACCATTAACTGGACAAAATTAAAAGAGCAAAGGTGAACAACAATAAAAGAGAGTTAATTATTTGTAGATAGAGCAAATTATGGATATTTCTAAATTTCTTAGCAACATAGGTGGAGTGGTGGCTTTGAGGCTAGGGATCTATGATTGCCGGTTCGAATCCCGCAAATGCCAGAAGTAACCCCACTCCATTGGGCTCTTGGTCTTCGTCCAGGTTATGATGTTAATCTGCATCTGGCCCTACAAACATGTCCTCCAACTTACAGGGAGAACTTGGGGGTTGGTGGCAGGACTGGCACTCCAGCCACAGTTCAAGTGTGGTGTTGTGGGATCACCCGCTGCACTCTGGTCCCAATCCAAGTGATTCATCCTGTGGTAGGTGTGGAAATGCACTATCAGCGCATGCTCCTAATTCCTCCATCTGGAACATCTTTATAAAAAGCCTTCTAAATATGGCACCCTGGAAGGCCACCTGTCTGATCTTACTTCACTAAGAGAAGGGTGCTGTATAAAAACTCTCTTTTTTTTTCCTGGAACGAGAGCAAGTTGAGTTTTATTTCTGTTACTTTCTTTGCAAAAGACAGGTAATGGGATTTTGAGTTAGGAAGCGGTCAGGCTGCTTTGTGTTTTTGGACCCAACATAATGCTTCAAAAAAATCAGCCCTGGTGGCATTGCCATGTTAACTCTAGTCATGGCAATCCACCCGGTGTTTATTTTGCCATCTTTTGGCCTTATGAACTGCAACTAAGCAGGGTTATCACTGGTACCCCGGCTCTTTTCACAGTCTTTTTTGTGTATTCTTTAAAAAAAGGTGTATATAAATATCTATATATGGTGTGAACGCTGCGGGAATCCAGGGTACTGCTACACTCCAGGGGAGCTGCCATCTAGTGTTTTGGGGGAGGCAGTGTCCACAAGTAGCTGCCTTCCCCCATCCTTCCACCTCAGGGGCATCCTGAATGGACTGAGCTGCCGGCCGTCTCTCACAATGGGATATTTCCAAATAACTGGTAGGTAGTACATGTCATGAAAACATACGACTCTTGGCTGGTGAGTGCATGGTCATATTTATAAGAGGGGTGGCATGTTGAGCAGAAAGAAACCTCAATTCATTCAAGACCTTCACTCACTGTTGGTGTTTTCGAAGATGGACTAGACACAGGGGGCTGGAATGTTAGTCATAATTAGGCTGGTATCCTGGAGGCAGTTAGGTGGAATAACAAGCATGGAAAAGGTTATCTCAGTCTGTATTTCTTAGAAAGGATATATAATAATAGGAAGACTGTTACTAAAATATTTAAACCACAGTACACAAGGGTGCACAGCCTTTATACAGATTGTCACCGTCTTGAGTGGCTTTATAAGAAAACATGCCTCATAGTTCACTCCCTGCTTTACGCTGAGCACATTCTTAAATATCGGGATGCCCTTTACACTGACACTCCGTGGGAAGCAATTTCCTGCTCAGGAACGTGATAGGATGTTCTTCCACCATCAAAATTCTGAGAGAGAACAGCTCCTAAACCAAATGCACGTGCATCTGTCTGCAGAATGAACTCCTTAGAAAAATCTGGATTCCTCAGAACCATGCATGAAGACAAAGCAGCCATCAAGTCAGAGAAGGACCATTCACAATCATTGGACCAGACAGTGCTGCGGTTCTTTCTGCCATTAGTCAGGTTAGTTAGAGGGGAAGCTATGTGTGCAAAATTCATGAAAAATCTCCTATAATAAGAAGTGAGTTCCAGGAAAGTCCACACCTACTTTTGCATTTCTGGACATGAATATTCAACACCTCACTCACCTTATTTAACTGAGATCAAATCAGCTGTCAACCCAGCCTGCCTCAAGCCATTAAGTGCTGCTTGTAGGCAGTCGAGATGTGACTGACAATCATTAATGAAAATGACTACATCACTGAGATATGCTCCAGAAAATGTGAAATGGGGCCACAAAATCTGATCCATCATATGCTAAAAAGTTAAAGACATGCCTAAAAGTTCAAATGGGTGAATTCAAACAACCGATCTGGGGTGGTTAATGTGGTCTTCACGCAACTGGATTCCTCCAGAGGTACTGTACCTTCCAGTACCCCTTTCTGAGATCCAAGATGGAAATATACAAGGCTTGTCCAAGTTTTCTTCAGTACGTCATCAGTACGAGACATCGGGTACTCATCAAATTTGGAAATCTTATCTATTTGTCTAAAATCTATGCAAAACCAAACAGAGGCATTCGATTTTGGCACCAGAACAATTGTACTGCACCATTTGCAATTACTCTCATGAATCACGCACAAATTGAGCATCTGCTTCACCTCATCACATATCACAGTCCTTGTTGCTTCTGGAATACAATTATGGTGTGTCTGTACCTTAACACCAGGCTCAGTAACAATCTTATGTTCAGAACGTTAAGTCCGGCTGGGGAATGATGAAAAGACATCAGAGTTCCTCCCGAACAGGAACTGTAACTCAGCCTTCTGCGTGTCAGTCAAATCATCAACAATAGCAACCTCAGTCTGAGAGACTTCAACAGCCATGACCACTTCTTTAGGGTCATGCCACTCCTTCAAAAGATTAACATGTAGGATTCGAATGGGCTTTCACTGGCTGGGAATACTAATCTTATAGTTCACAGGGCCCATTTGTTCCTCCACTATGGCAGGACCCAACCATTTTGCCAGAAACTTATGTGGGTCAGACGGGATCGAAACAAGTTCCCAATTGCATTTTTTGAATTCACAAACATTGCTTTTTGTATCATAATTACATTTTTTGTGCCTTGTGTTTCTGCTAGTGATGCTCCACAGTAATAGATGACAATTTAGAAAGGTGTTCCTGGATCAAAATGACCGTATTGACAAATTTTACCTTGTGAGTTTTAGGGTGAACCCCTGTCCATTCCTCCCAAAAAATATCCAACACCTCTCTTGATCGCCTGCCAAATAATAGTTCAAATGGACTTAAGCTGGTAGATGCCAGAAGAGCTTCACAAAGAGCGAACATAAAGGGCACACGGTGTCCGAGGATGTCGGGTGAAATCATTTGTTGTAAGGGCTTGTTAAATGATTCAGTCAGACCACTCGTCTGGGGATGATAAACAGTGGTGCTCAATTGTTTAATTGCAAGGCTCTCACATAGTGGTTTCATTATAGAGGAGGTAAAGGGCATAACCTTGTCAGCTGAAATCTCGTATGGAATGCCAATATGTGTGAAAACCTCAGACAAAGCCTTTGCCACAGCCTTGGTGTTAGCCGTTTTGCAGAATGCTACCTCAGGATATCTCATTGTGTGATTAACCAACTCAAGCATATACTGATAACTATTCTTATTCTTGGGAAGTGGACCAACAATGTCTAACCCAACTCTCTCAAAAGGGACATTCAAAATAGGCATCGGTGAAAAGGAAGCCCTAGCAGGTCAATGACCAGAAATAACTTGACAGTCGGGGCAAAACGTACAAACTGTTCCACATCTCTGCCCATATTCAGCCAATAAAATCATTTCAAAATGCAATCTCTTATCTTCGCTGTGCCAATATGACACCCCCCCCCCCCCCCCCCCCCCGCTTCCAAGACATATGTTTGTGCAATTTTCAACACCATCACTTTTTGACTACTCGTGACCATCAACTGTTCAATCAGCCCACCCTCAGCAAGATCGGAAATCACTCAATACAAGAAGCTGTTCATAACTAAAATGTCTGGAGTTTTGAAACTTAGGGCCCTCCTGTCCTTCATAGTAACAATCATCTGTGACATGCACTTGATCAAATGCAAAACTGAAGCAGCAGTTGGCCTGTTGCAAGTATACAAACTCCAGCTGTGTGTCAGCCATTGCATCTCCATAGCACCCTTTTCCCTAGCCAATGTTTCCCCAGAGCCCAAAGCAGCATCCCCATCTGAAGAGGTTGAAGGTGCAAGCACCCATTACAAAGAGCCCTTCAACTGTTCCAGAAACTCGGGTGAGGGATCATTACTATCCTCACTGGACACATTGGGTTCAATCTCCAAGCCAGCTTCTGGACTGACCCTGTCTGTGGCGAGTCCTTCTCTTTCTACGAAGGAAAGAGGTGCTTTGCAGGTAGCCAAGGCCCACGGGAATAGGGGCTTTCCCAACTAAGAAAGGCCAGGGTGAAGAGTTCGACATGGCGGTCCAACCTTTAAAATTCCTTCCTTTATATTTCAGAGGGATTAGTACCATCTCTCATACTTCTTCACATCTCCATGGACACAGCAAATATTTACACGCTCCATGCTTGTGCAGGGTATCTGTTGGAGCAAGTCGCATTAGATGATGCAGAGGTCCCAACCAGAGTCCAGCAGGGCCAGGACCTCATGCCCAGCTAAGCCAACAGAGACCTTAAAGTTACCCTTTTCCAAGAACTCGGCTTGAGAGCAGTAAACCTCCGCCAAGCCGATCTCCACGGATTGAGCTGGTTGGAGTCAGCACCCTCAAAGTAGATGTCCAGACATCCAATTCCTGCCTATTTCAGCATACAGCACAGTTGGGGGATTGTCGAGTACCCTTTGGGGGGTGCCTGGGTCTCACAATGTGTTTAACATAAAGTAATCTGCTGGTGTGGTGGTCGCCACTGGCGTTTTTCCCACAGTCCTAAAGCCCTTGTATTTCCAACCACATTCAAATGATGTGATGTGTTTTGAGGTTAACTGTACACTACAACAGTGCTTCAGGAATGACCATTGATGCTTTTATAAATGTGCACTGCGTAGAAGACAGTTGTCCCCCTGGGGTTGTTTGCAAATTCCTGTCAAATGACAGCCACCTCTGTGTGTCCCTAAAATGGATAAGTGCTGCTGGAAAACGAATGAAATGGATATACAACCGAAGGCTGTAAAATTACACAAAGACACTTGATCTTCTCAGCCATTTCTTCCCCCCATCAAATTTACGTTGCTGTCACTTTTGTTTAAATCCTTAAATGACCAATCAGTAAAAACTTTAAAAGGCATGGTTGTGAATTAAAATCACAATAAAAAATGAAAGTAAAACCAGTAATAATAGACAACATAGAAGGACTGGAAAATGGATCTCCAGCATCTTGAAGGCAGTTCTAGATTGAAAAGAAGCTGACAATGTGCACACATACAAACATGATGACTTTAAAAACTTTATTGAACTGTGTGACTAAATTGAAAACTGTACAATAAATGAAAAAAAATATGAGTGGAAAAATAACATACAAATTTGATTTAAATATTTCATATTCCTAATCCTATTTGAATTTACAGGAGTGTTTAATATCCACTATGAGGTTTTCAATAATGTCTTTAAAAGTTACCTCTGTAATTCTGCTCATCTACATGTGTGTCCATACTGATGGAACTCAGTAGCCATTTCAAAATTATGCGGCACCTTCTGCTGTTCATTCTTTTGTTGGTTTTACTCGCACTTCTCTAACTGTATGTCTTGATTCTCTTTTTCTTGTGTTCACAAGTTGATTATCTCTCGCCACATTTTCATTACTTTGTACTGCAGTTCCTATCACTTCACCATTCCTGTTTCTGTGACTCTGAACATTTGTGACTCCTCCTGTCTTTAACTCTTTTTTATTTATATTTTAGAGACACTCCACAAGACCAGTAAACATTACAATGGTAACCATTTCTCTGCAGCACAGGCAGGTTGTTTGGCCTTTTCAGGCCCATGCTTTCAGTCAAATGTTGGGGGAGAAACTGGCCTCCTTGTGCTTTAAACTCCAGTACGCCTAGAAATTGGTTGTCTAATCCTCCCTATAAATATACTTGGTGCTGGAAGAACATGAAGAATGCCTTCAGTCCAGTAATAATTGATCTTTACATGTAGTTTATCATTCCAAAATCACCTTTCAACATTGGAATGTGCTGCCACTTTATATTATTAATGAGCATTCTGGTACGGCTCTTAAGAATTATTTACCACAAATGCCGGGACAGCAACATTGTTTCTTTCTGGCATGGACACTTGTGTGTGTTTAAATACGGTGCCTTTCTAAGAACTGTAAGAGCCATTTACCACATTCAGAGTTACAATCTGTGTGTGTTTCTGTTCTCAAAGAAAAAAACCGACATATTCTGAGAACACACAAGTCTCCTCTCCTCAGGTTCATTTCTCTATATGGACTTCTAATTGCACTCTCATCTGTATCAGGAGGGCAGCCTTAACTGTCTTGGAGTCGATATCAAGGACAGCCTAAAGCGGGTACAACACATTTTGGTTATCATCAAGATGATTTCCATACACATCTGAGGAGAGCCTAGTCCACCTAAACTCAATATCTTCTAAAAAGGTACGTCTTTTTTATGTATTTTCTTCGTATAACACTTTCACTAAATACAGACACTGAGCACTGTGAACAAGTCTCAGTTAAAACAGAAGTACAGATTACACTAATTACTAAATACAGAACTGGTACACATATGAATGCAAATTTGTTAAAACACACAAAAGTGTAATTGGTGGTCCATGCCCACTGGGTGTATAATATCCTGGTACGATGCCCTATTTAGATCAGCACCATTAGTTATTGTGGAGATGGCACAGAATATCACTGGTACACAATTCTACTCCAGTCAGGTCACATGTAGTAGGCACAGTGTCATACAAAAGCTAAACAGTATTATCGAAGACCGCAGCCACCCTCAACAGTCACTTTCTCCCTCTTCTATTCAAAACCATTATCACAGGTTCACAGGTGTCATCCACAGGTCAAAAGGTTACACAACTGCCACTCATGCCGACAACTGCACTGTAGTTTCCTGTATAGCTGAATATGCGACGGGGTACAGTGTGTGCCAGGCGTACACAAGTGATGCCGCTACAGATTTGTCACGCTGAAGGACTCTCCCAAAGGTAGACAGAAAAGACTGTCGGAGGCAATCAACAGATTGCTTGACCTTCCTTTGCCTTATGATCTTCTCCAGTGTGAATTCTAGCATGTCTCAAAAGACTTCTCTGAGTACAGTATTGCTTGTCACACTCTGAACAGCTAAAGGGTTTTACTCCACTGTGAAATTTAGCGTGTCTCATAAGACTGTTCTTTGTAGAGAATTGCTTGTCACATTCGGCACAGGAGAAGGGGGCTCTGTTGTGAAATCGAATGTGTCTTGCAAGACTGCTTTTGGTAGAGAACTGCTTCTCACACTGTGAGCAGCAAAAAGGCTTTTCTCCAGTGTGAATTCTAGTGTGTCTGATTAGACTGCGCTTGGTAGACAACTGCTTGCCACATTCAGAACAGTCGTACCCCTTCCCTCGGGGCTTCTCTCCAGTGTGTATCGTTGTGTGTGTCTTAAGATACTTTTCTAGTGGCAAATCGCTTGCCACATTCAGAGCAGCAATATGGCTTCTCTCCAGTGTGAATTGTTTTGTGTATCTTAAGATAGCTACTACTTGAGAATTGTTTGCCACATTCAGAACAGTGAAACAGCTTTTCTCCCAAATGAATTCTTGTGTGTCTCATAAGACTCCCCTTATAGTTGAATCGTTTGCCACATTCAGAACAGCAATATGGCTTCTCCCCCCGTGTGAAGTCTTGCGTGAATCTCCAGTTGCCAACTGGCGATGAATTGCCTGTCACATTCAGGACAGTGATACAGCTTCTCTCCAGTGTGAAGTCTGGTGTGCTTCCGAAGCCAGGCACTAGTGGTGAATTGTTTGTCACATTCAGAACACTGATATGGCTTTTCTCCAGTGTGAAGTCTTTTGTGCATCTGGAGATACGTATTGGTGGTGAATTGTTTGTCACATTCAGAACAGTGATATAACTTTTCTCCAGTGTGAAGCTTTGTATGAATCCGAAGAGAGCTGCTGGTGGTGAATCGTTTGTCACATTCAGAACACTGATATGGCTTCTCCCCAGTGTGAAGTCTTGTATGCATCTGAAGAGAGCTGCTAGTTGTGAATCGTTTGCCACATTCAGAACAGTGATATGGCTTCTCCCCAGTATGAAGTCTCACGTGCATCCGAAGAGAGCTGCTGGTGGTGAATTGTTTGCCACATTCAGAACAGTGAAATGGCTTCTCTCCAGTGTGAAGTCTGGTGTGCATTCGAAGATAGGTACTGGTGGTGAATTGTTTGTCACATTCATAACAGTAATATACCTTCTCTCCCGTGTGAAGTCTTGAGTGCATCCGAAGGGAGCTGCTGGTGGTGAATCGCTTGTCACATTCAGAACACTGATATGGCTTCTCTCCAGTGTGAATTCTCATGTGAATCTTAAGATGGGTACGGGTGTAAAATCGTTTGTCACATTCAGAACACTGATATGGCTTCTCTCCAGTGTGAATTCTTGTATGGGTTTCAAGACCACTCTTACACAAGAACTGTTTGCCACATTCAGAACAGCCATATGGCTTTTCTCCAGTGTGAATTCTTGTGTGAATCCGAAGATGAGAAATGGTGACAAATCGTTTGTCACACTGAGAACAGCGATGTGGCTTTTCTCCGGTGTGAAATATTCTGTGCATCTGAAGAGAGCTACGATTAGTGAATCGTTTATTACATTGTGGACAACTATACGGCTTCTCTCCGGTATGAAATCTTGTGTGAGTCTCAAGTTGCCATCTGGTGAAGAATCGTTTGCCACATTCAGAACAGAGATGTGGCTTCTCTCCAGTGTGAATTCTTGTGTGTTTGTTAAGACTACTTTTGCTGGAGAATTTTTTGCCACATTTGAAACAGTATGGCTTATTTGCTGCAGAATTTCCCTTCTCTTTGTATAGAAAATGTTTCTTCCCTGTCTCTTCTTGACAGACAAGTGATGTTTGTGGTACCATATTATGTACCAGTAGGTGAGTGTTGATTGCATCTGTCTTTTTCAGTCTCACCATAGGCGCAGAAGTACCCTTCAAGGGGGCTGCTGTTCTATTTTCTGATCCAGATGTTTTCCTCATTGTCTCATCAGAGGTCTGAGTGAACAAAGGTAAGGAGAAACCACTGTCTTGTAAATCTGCTGAAATACAAAATGTGAATTTAAGAAATAATCATTCTTCAAAACACAAACCGGGTGAAGCTAAACTTATACAAATGTAATAGAAAGGTAATAAAATTTTAAAAGAGTGCAAGCTCATAACACTGACTGCAATACACGTTGCAACAAATGCACCGTTGTTCATTCTGTTGTTATAGGGTACTCATTGTCACTTCTGATGGCTGAAAATCCTTGTCCAGCATCAAAAATACACAAAGCATGGCTCCTTGATACCATCTGCTTATTTCATCATCTTTTATACCACAATCTCTCATACTAGAAAGAGAGAGAGAGATAGATTGGAAAGACACTACACTACTAATCCATAGAACGATAGACTGAATTACGGAAATGATGTGTTTGGCTATGCTGGGATTAAGATGACCCTCATACTCATTGCTTCCCCAGTCTACGAAAACATGTGTTGTCGGGAAATTCATTTTTCAGGCAGAAAGACAGAATTTTATGGCAAGATTACTACAGATATGGATAGCCAGCAGCTTTGTTGCCACCGCACAGGTAGATCTTTGTCAGTCTTTGTAGATCTGTGTCAATCGTTGACGTGGCATCTGCACAGTCACGATGGGTCTCTTGTGTCTTCATGCAACAGAAGCGCAAAAGTTTCTGCGTGAGATTCTGATAATGTTTGTTATTTATTACTGAAGTATTTGATATTAACAGTTTATTTTTATTTTGTTCTATCTCTGTTAGTTGATCTGGTATGAACTGCTAGAGTGGGAATGTTATCTCTCTATATATAAAATCCAATGTCTGTCTGTCCGCTTTTCATGACAGAACTACTTAACGTATTTAGATCGGGCTTTTTTCTAGAATTCGCTTGAACATTCTGGTTGATTTTGCGACTTCTTTCATTGCGCTAAGTATCATAGTTCGCTTGCAGGAGTGATTTATTTGTGCAAATCCGAAAGAGAAGGCTGAAAAGAGGGGGATGGGACCCTCCTCATTCACTCGCCAGCATCGGAGCGTATCTTACATCCACTGAGCTAGCGAACAAGAGAACTACTTAACGGATTTAGATCAGGTTTTTTTCTAGAATTTGCTTGAACGTTCCAGTTGTTTTTACGAGTACACTCATCGCGCTCAGTATTATAGTTCACCAGCAGTACCAATTTATTTGTGCAAAACTGAGAGAAACTCACAGGCTGAAGAGAGGGGGACGGGGCCCTCCTCACTCACATGTCTTCCTCGGGGCGTAACTTTAACTCCGCTTAGTTAGCAAACGAGAGGACTACTTAATGGATTTAGATCGGGTTTTTTTTCTTGAATTTGCTTGAACGTTACGGTTGATTTTGTGACTTTTCTCATCATGCTAAGAATCATAGTTCTCTTGGAGGAGTGATATATTCGCACTAATCCGAGACAGAGGCTGTGGGCCAAGGAGGGTGGGAAGACTGACGTCAGGAGTGGGGCAGGGCCCTCCTTGCTATTCTGTTTCACTACTACATGGCGGAGCTGTGGGGGGCAGCTAGTCTAAATATCTCTATATCTATATTATCTTTATATCTATCTATCTATCTCTCTCTCTCTCTCTCTCTCTCTCTCTCTCTCTCTCTCTCTATATATATATATATATATATATATATATAAAAAAGTCAATGTGTGTATGTATGTTCCAGCATGTCCAAACAACTGGAGCAATTTTCATGAAACTTTGTACACATTCCTCATTGATCGACTAAAAATACTGTAGGGTGAAATCAACCCTAACTCACCCCCTTCTGGTTAGGGTGGGGGGTGATCTTACAGTCTTGTATGCATGTTATCATCCAGTGGACACTCGGAATGACCACCAGAGGGCGAACTGGAGATGACTGCCAGCATTCTTTATGTTTGAGCAGCACCGTCCCCCTGTTGCTTTTTAAATTAAATAGAGTTCTATACGTGGAAGTGTATGTGTGTGTCTGTCAGCCTGGAAGTGAGACATAGAGTCGGAGTGAGGATTCCAGCTCTGAGGATACGCAGGCGAGGCCAAGACACCAGCAAAAGGAAACCTCCTAAGAAAGACAGTCGCTTACCTGCTAATGCACAAACAATGCGAGCAAGTCAGCAACATGAATCCTCATAGCAGAGAGATGCCCAGAGTAGTTCTGACCAGTTCAATACTTTCTAGGATCCCGTGCTTGGCTTACACAGTTAGTATATAGCAGGTGACTGCCAGCATTCTTTATGTTTGAGCACCACTGTGCCCCTGTTGCTTTTGAAATGAAATAGAGTTGGCCGGTTCCGAGCGTCAACTGGATGATAACATACATACGAGACCGCAAGACAAAGACATCAGTGAGTCTTTATTGTTTGTTAATTTTTTTATAGGTGGTTTTTTGTTTTTTTTTTAATTATGGTTTTCTCAAACAATTAAAAAAAAAAAAAACTTTCTTTTCCAGGCGGCACGGTGGCGCAGTGGTAGTGCTGCTGCCTTGCAGTAAGGAGACCTGGGTTCGCTTCCCGGGTCCTCCCTGCGTGGAGTTTGCATGTTCTCCCAGTCTGCATGGCTCTTCTCCCACAGTCCAAAGACATGCAGGTTTGGTGCATTGGCGATCCTAAATTGTCCCTAGTGGGTGTGCCCTGCGGTGGGCTGGCGCCCTGCCTGGGATTTGTTCCTGTCTAGTGCCCTGTGTTGGCTGGGATTGGCTCCAGCAGACACCTGTGACCCTAAAGTTAGGATACAGTGGGTTGGATAATGATTGACTGACTTTCTTTTCCTCCCGGGCAACGCTGGGTATTTCAGCTAGTATATATATATATATATATATATATATATATATATATATATATATAAAAAGGTCAATATAAGTGTGTGTGTATGTATGTATGTTCCAGCATCACTTCCGAACGGCTGGAGTAATTTTTATGAAATTTGGTACACATGTTCCTCATTGGTTGACTAAAAATACTGTTGGGTGAAATCAACCCTAACTCACTCCCTTCTGGGCAGGGTAGGGGGTGATCTTGCGGTCTTGTATGCATGTTATCATCCAGTTGACACTCGGAACGACCACCAGAGGGCGAACTGGAGGTGACTGCCAGCATTCTTTATGTTTGAGCAGCACCGCGCCCCTGTTGCTTTTCAAATTAAATAGAGTTGGCCAGTTTCGAGCGTCAGCTGGATGATAACATACAAACGAGATCACAAGACAAGCACATTAGCGAATCTTCATTGTTAAAAAAACACAACTTTAAAAATAAATTAATTATATTTTTCTCAAACAATAAAAAAACAACTTTATTTTCCTCCCAGGCAATGCTGGGTATTTCAGCTAGTTGACTATAAAAGGTGAACCACAGATGTATTATTGGAACAGCCGAGTTGCTTATTGCAAATTATGCATCTTACTCCCAATGCAGATTCCATATGGACATGATTCTACATCCAAGAAACAGAGTCGTTTGCATGAACCTTCTATAGTGTGTCTATCTCTTATTCTCCCACAAGTCATATCAAGCTGGGATGCATTTGAACCATTTCAAAACTTTCTCGTCATAAGAAAGGTGACAGGGGATGCAGTCATTGCCTTGTATTAGTTTGGCTGGTTATGTTACATTCTTTTCATAAATTAGCAAAGTTAAACTTCAATGATAGGTAGGGGATATTCATTACACTTCTTCTAGAAAGTTGATTCAGTTCATCTGGAAATAGTTCTTTTCAAGGGAGATACGTTACATCACTCACCCAAGTGACTTCCTCAGTCTCAGTTGACTGCGGGTTTCTCCAACCTTATAAACAGTACCTTTGCATAGTGACCGAAACTAGCACCATTGACTAACAATGGGCAGTGTGATAAATTATATGAAATTGTCCATTGATCAAATGGCCAGGAGTACCGTTCACAGATGGTTGGGGAATGGCTGCAATCACAGCATTGTAAGATGGTGAAAGATGTACCTTTAGGCCCCCTCCTCGGTTCAGAGATGGTTGTTCCTTTTTTCACGTAAATGGCCTCCTTGACTCCTCGCTCAAGCCAGCGTTCCTCCCTGTCCAGGTTGTGCACTTCTTCATCACTGAAATAATGACCACTGTCCTCTAGGTGTAAATAGACTGCACAGTCCTAGCCTGATGAGGTAGCTCTTCTGTGTTGTGCCATCCGCTTCGACAGTGGTTGTTTGGTTTCCCCGATGTATAATTCACAGGAATCCTCTTGGCACTTAACTGCGTAAACCATATTACTCTGACCTAACTCTCTGTGAATGGTACTTATGGCCATTGATCAATGGACAATTTGCATATCATTGATCACACGGGCCCATTGTTAGTCAATGGTGCTAGTTTCGGTCACTATGCAAAGGTACTGTTTATAAGGTTGGAGAAACCTGCAGTCAACTGAGACTGAGGAAGTCACTTGGATGAGTGATGTAACGTATCTCCCTAGAAAAGAACTATGTCCAGATGAACTGAACAAACTTTCTAGAATTTCCTTACCTGGATTATTGAGCATGCATCGAGACATTACACTTCTGTTTCACAGAATGTTGCCATTATATAAGGGCAGTCAGCACTGAAAGCTACCTGGCAGAGCAGCAATTTAAATACAGAGGAACTACAGACTTACTTTGGTTTTAGTGCCACTCAAAGATAACTTATTTCACACTTACTTGATATCAATTTGATTTGATTTTCTTACAGAAACATGAAATTGAAAATACATATATTTTTTATTTTATCTTTGCGATGTTTCTCTAGCATTGCGCCAGGACTGCCTTAAATTCTCTTCCCTATTCCCTTTCCTCCTACTCCTCTACATCAATTTCAATATTATTGAGTGAGGCATTGTGAATTGCGTAATAAGAAATTTGAAACTTTTAAATGAAAAATGTATTTCTTAAAATGTTTAAAGGCAGTAAATAAATACGGTACTGGATGTGTATGTAATTCTTTAGGTTCACAATTAACTTATTTGTATCATCGTTTTACTGCCTGAGGTGTTCTTGCTCCTACTCTGTTCAATGCTTGTATAGACTGGGTGTTGGGCAAGGTTGTGAGGTCCTGAGGCTGTGGGGCATCTGTCGGTGAAGAGAGATTCACTGATCTCAACTGTGCTGATGATGCTGTGATCTTCGCAAAGGCAATGGAGGCTCTGATCGGGGCGCTCGTGAGACTGAGTGAGGAGTCTGAGTGTCTGGGCTTGCGAGTATCCTGGATAAAAACCAAGATCCAGGCCTTTAATGACCCTCTTGGGCACAGTCATCAGCAGAGAGTGTTGACCTTGTTGAGAGGTTTACTTACCTTGGCAGTGACATTCATGTCTCTGGTGACTCTTCCTAACAAGTCAGTGGATGGATTGGGAGAGCATGGGGGTCATGGGGTCGCTGGAAAGAGGGTGTGTGGTGCTCCCAGGTATCACAAAGGACAAAAGTCCAAGTCTTTAGAGCCCTGGTGCTTCCTGTCTTGCTATATGTTTGTGAGACATAGACGCTATCCAGTGACCCTGAGATGAAGGACTGGACTCCTTTGGTACTATGTCTCTTCAGAGAATCCTTGGGTACCGTTGGTTTGACTTTGTGTTGCTCATGGAGTCCTGAATGAGGCACCATACCTGCATTGTGAGGGAGCGTCAGTTATGGCACTACAGCCATGTGGCGCGTTTTCCCCGAGGGTGATACGGCTCATAAAATCCTCATTGTTGGGGCTCCGAGTGGCTGGACCAGGCCAATGGGTTTGCCCACGTAACACCTGGCTGTGGCAGATAGAGAGTCAGTTCTGGAGGGTGGGACTGGACCACGTGTCTGCACCGGGGGGGGTTGCCATCTGGGGTCCTGAGTTGTTTTGTCGTGTAGTGGGTGCGGCAACGTACTGTACCAGTGCCCGCTCCCCAATTTGACTTGACTTGCCTGAGGTGATTGTCTACTGCCTACCCAGGAATGTATGTATACGTAACAATATTTTTTAATGCATTAAACAATACACATTAATCGCAAAACTTAACTTGTTAACTTTTCCCAGACCTAATTTATATCACACCTGACATGTAATATTAATTTGGATTTCTTCTTGACACCATGTTGCACTTTTCTTTGCTTTCCATACCTGATCTATCCTGCAGTAACCTTTAGGATTATGAAGTATAAATAAATGAAGCCATTGTGGAATTATTTACCTCCAATCCCATTTAGTGGTTAAGCGGTGGACGCTACTTTGACTGCCTTTTCAATTTCAAATGTGTTGCTTTGTGTGCTCAGTACAGCGAGGCTCTTGCTTGAGCGTTTCCCACAGATGTGAAAGCAGTAGACTACAAACACCACAAATAAAACCACAAACACCACATGTGACATCAGAGAACTGATATAAGAAACACATTGCCGGGATGTGCAGGACTGTACACGGTGTGTATGTATCGACTTAATTTAAGTTTACTCCATGCAGCCCCATACCAATCTGGTGAGCCTTCTTGATGTGCTTTAAGGTAATATTTCATTGGGCCATCATTTCTGAAATGCAAACTGTGATGGAGGTGCAGCCTTTACTACTGGTGAGGTGTGCAAAACACAACATTGCAATAAGAAAAGATCTAACAGTATTATCAGTGCATTTTGAACACCAGGGGCACACAGCGCTCTGAACACCCAACACGACACACAGAAGCACAAGTCCCAGCACAACACAGGCTTTATTCAGAGTGGGAAACGCTTTCGTTTCCCCACCTATGCAGCACGATACAATAAGCACCAAATAGCACAAGGTCCTTTCTTCTCTTTTCTCTCTCTCTCTCCTCTTCCACCTCCATTCCTCCCTCATGTTTCATCCACTGCCTCCCGAGTCTGGCTCCCTGAATGGAGTGAGGCAGCCCCTTTTATAGAGCACCTGGAAGTGTTCCAGGTGTTCCACAAACTCCTTCCAGTAGCACTTTCAGATATGGCGGCTGCCCTGCAGAGGAGGGCTCACGTGCTCTCCATGCACTCCCTGATGGAGGCCATGGGCCCCAGCAGGGGGGTTATTCTATGTTTCCAAACCCGTGGCACCATAGCAAGCCTCTGTTGTTCTGGGAGAGGTGCTACCCCATGCAAGCTCCTCCCCTCTGTACTTTCCCTTATGAAGGCATCCCAGCTGAGTACGAGTCCCCAGCTGTCGTTACAATGGCTACTGCCCTGTGTTGATAAACACAAAAGATAATTAGCAGCATATCATTAGGCGTAATCAAATTAGGCTTTTTAACTACTACAGTGAAAGTAAAATTATTAATACGCTACAATAACAGATGTCTAGTGAATGGCAGTTATTGTTCAATCTGCTGTGGGAAAAAGGTGAAATGAATTTTGATTTTTTTCTTAATGGACTGTTTTACTGAAACCTTCCCTTTACATAAGAAAAGTAAACAGCTGGTCTCCATGTAAAGCTCATTGGGGAAGGACCAATATTTTAAGAAAACTATAAAGGCAAGCGACGTTTTTAACTTGTCAATGCAAAAATCCACAGATCAAAGCAAACCTTCAGATTTGAGATCAAATGGCTCCCAGGTAACAATTTAACTGACCATATTAGCACCTACCTGTTCCAGAATCACCTGACCCTGATGCTACTGCAGACCTCTCCATGTCAAATTCAACGTTTCTGACTTCACCGGGTTGAGAACGACTGCTGCAGAGAGCACGTTACTGCCAGGTGTGAAGTCTAATCCCAGGATCCTGTTTGTCTAGATAAAGAGCCTGAAAGTCAAACTCTGATTTAAGGTGGTCTTCTTCTTCCTTCTATACAATGTATGACTTCATCCTTCCATTTGTTGGTGATGTGAGATGTAGACTCGGGGTCTGTTTTCATGTCGACTGTCACCCCTTTCATAATCCTCCTCTTTAATGGTGTGACTCTCCTGTTGAAGGTAAGAGATTCCCACTCTTCGTCCTCTTCTTTAATGTCCAAACTTTTTTCCATGGAATACATGGAAAGGGGCCCCCGTCTCAGCAAGTGATTCTTCTCTTCTTCTTCATCACCACACCATTTCTTTTGAAACCCCCCTCTTCACATTTATTTCCTACGTTAGACGTTCCTGGACAGATGGGCACACCTCCTCCATTTTTGTATTACTGGATACTGGCAGCTTTTTTTTTACTCTGTACAAAGAGAAGAGTAGACTTTGAGCAACTGCTTGGCGCGTTTGCTCTAATACTTTACATATACCTCTATACTAGTAAAGAATCTATTGAAAAGAAAAACTTACAGGTAAAAATCAACCAATTACTGCTATGGAGGAAAACTGGAGCATGTATGCAAAGGGAATTATATTTGTTATTAAACAATAAACTACTACTTGTCCCCTGCAGGAAAGGAACAGTTCTTTTTGTGCGGAGATAACCGTTATATACTTCAGGATACCATTGGCTTTCGTCCCAAGATTGCAGCTGTTAAAAGTCTTTTGGTTGTATATCCTTCATCAGGTGTGTCACAGAAAACGTTATTTCTCTGAAATTCATTCCGTATTCAGCATGCAAATAACGGTTATTTTTCACACGGCAGAAGTTGGATACTTAATTCACAGCTACTTATTCGCTTGCAGCCAACTACTGATTCACACTGTTTATGCAAACCGGTTACTTATTCTAGATGAACAAAAAGACAGAGTATTCTACAACTTATACACTAACTTGCGTCATGACAATAAATCAATTGTTTGAAAAATAAATAAATATTACAAATTTTAGACCTTGTATTGAAAGTTTTGTGGCTTGAAATGCACTGACTAGCAAAGGGTCGATTTTGTGCAACTTCGACTGCGATTGGGTTGTTCAGGGCTTTCATATTTGACATGCTGCACGTGGGCTCACGAATACACTTGGTGGACACGTCCCGACAACAGAAAGACTAAATGAAGGGTCAGTCTGCAGGTCTCACCGGCAGGCACATGGTAAAGCCAGTCGCTTAAAAAATAAATATAATGCGCCCTACCAGTCCTGAAAAATACACCGCTCGTAACGCCTTTAATATTTAAAAATGGCCATTACTGGCCCGAAGCCCGTCACTCTGGGTTTATTCGTATCGGTTATGAGTCGGGTTAATGTGGACAGGGGAACTCCGCAGACGCTCAAGCCCCGGATCGGGTGTCTCTGACCCTTCTGGACAACTGCACCCCTCATGACTCCATGTCTCCCTTACAATACATTTTGTTATTACTTACCTCGCTCTTTTCGGAAATGTTTTCTCTAGTAGGACTGAATAGCGCAACACCAGCAACAGAGGCAACCCCAAAACACAAACACTTCCGGCAAAACAAAATCGTGTCAAAATAATAAGCCCTCATAGTCTTCTGTACTCATTCGGCCCGAGAAGTTTCCAGTGCCGAACTGAAACCTAAATAGATGGTAATTATGTAACGGATAACAACTTGAAACGTTACAGCGACTATACATACAGAAATTAGTAAACCTATGAAAAACAACACACAATTAAATGTCATCTAATTATTATGAAACTACAATACTCATCTGCATTCGAACATAACGTCAGTGTTTTACGGCAAATGTGTTATACACGGTTATTGGAAAGCAAACATCAAAACTTGCAATGAGCAGGGCAGAGTGTAAAGTTACTGGCATGTACACTTATGTTAGTGGTTCTCAAATTCTGCCCGGGACCACATGTCGCAGCAGGTTTTGTTCCAAATAAAATTGTGTTTAATGGGGCGAATGGTTTTAATTAAGCAATATGATTATATCATGGTTGCTTTAGATAGATAGAAGATAGATAGATAGATAGATAGATAGATAGATAGATAGATAGATAGATAGATAGATAGATAGATAGATAGATAGATCACTTTATTAATCCCAAGGGGAAACTCACAACTTTGTATCGGAGTTAATGCAAAAATCGCAAAAACTATGTTTGGTACGTTTATTAGAATATACAAAGCATTTATATATTAGCTGGGTTTTTTTGTTTGTTTTTTGCGCCTTGGTTTTAAGGCTAAATAAAGGAGATCGGTTTTAAAGATTAAAATGACGCACTGATTGTGATTCGGGGAGGAAGAAACCATGCAATTCATACCGGTTCCCCCAGTACTGAATCCAAGAACCAAACGGTTTATGTCAGGTCTTTTTCTGACCTGCTTAATCCAGGACTAGGGTCGCCGGGATAGATAGATAGATAGATAGATAGATAGATAGATAGATAGATAGATAGATAGATAGATAGATAGATAGATAGATACTTTATTAATCCCAATGGGAAATACAGTGCATCCGGAAAGTATTCACAGCGCATCACTTTTTCCACATTTTGTTATGTTACAGCCTTATTCCAAAATGGATTAAATTCATTTTTTTTACCTCAGAATTCTACACACAACACCCCATAATGACAACGTGAAAAACGTTTACTTGAGATTTTTTGCAAATTTATTTAAAAATAAAATAATTGAGAAAAGCACATGTACATAAGTATTCACAGCCTTTACCATGAAGCTCGAAATTGAGCTCAGGTGCATTCTTGTTTCCCCTGATCATCTTGAGATGTTTCTGCAGCTTAATTGGAGTCCACCTGTGGTAAATTCAGTCTGACTGGACATGATTTGGAAAGGCACACACCTGTCTATATAAGGTCCCACAGTTGATAGTTCATGTCAGAGCACAAACCAAGGATGAAGTCAAAGGAATTGTCTGTAGACCTCCGAGACAGGATTGTCTCGAGGCACATATCTGGGGAAGGTTACAGAAAAATTTCTGCAGCTTTGAAGGTCCCAATGAGCACAGTGACCTCCATCATCCATAAGTGGAAGAAGTTTGAAACCACCAGTACTCTTCCTAGAACTGGCTGGCCATCTAAACTGAGCGATTGGGGGAGAAGGGCCTTAGTCAGGGAGGTGACCAAGAACCCGATGGTCACTCTGTCAGAGCTCCAGAGGTCCTCTGTGGAGAGAGGAGAACCTTCCAGAAGGACAACCATCTCTGCAGCAATCCACCAATCAGGCCTGTATGGTAGAGTGGCCAGACGGAAGCCACTCCTTATTAAAAGGCACATGGCAGTCCACCTGGAGTTTGCCAAAAGGCACCTGAAGGACTCTCAGACCATGAGAAAGAAAATTCTCTGGTCTGATAAGACAAAGATTGAACTCTTTGGTGTGAATGCCAGGCATCACGTTTGGAGGAAACAAGGCACCGCTCATCACCAGGCCAATACCATCCCTACAGTGAAGCATGGTGGTGGCAGCATCATGCTCTGGGGATGTTTTTCAGTGGCAGGAACTGGAGACTAGTCAGGATAAAGGGAAAGATGACTGCAGCAATGTACAGAGACATCCTGGGTGAAAACCTGCTCCAGAGCGCTCTTGACCTCAGACTGGGGCGACGGTTCATCTTTCAGCAGGACAACGAGCCTAAGCACAAAGCCAAGATATCAAAGGAGTGGCTTCAGGACAACTCTGTGAATGTCCTTGAGTGGCCCAGCCAGAGCCCAGACTTGAATCTGATTGAACATCTCTGGAGAGATCTTAAAATGGCCGTGCACCGACGCTTCCCATCCAACCTGATGGAGCTTGAGAGGTGCTGCAAAGAGGAATGGGTGAAACTGGCCAAGGTTAAGTGTGCCAAGCTTGTGGCATCATATTCAAAAAGACTTGAGGCTAATTGCTGCCAAAGGTGCATCGACAAAGTATTGAGCAAAGGCTGTGAATACTTATGTACATGGGCTTTCTCAGTTTTTTTTTATTTTTAATAAATTTGCAAGAACCTCAAGTAAAGTTTTTTCACGTTGTCATTATGGGGTGTTGTGTGCAGAATTCTGAGGAAAAAAATGAATTTAATCTCTTTTGGAATAAGGCTGTAACATAACAAAATGTGGAAAAAGTGATGTGCTGTGAATACTTTCCGGATACACTGTATGTGCCGGAGGATGCAAGACAGGAACAAACCCTGGACAGAGCGCCAGTCCATCGCTGGTCAAACACACACACACACACACACACACACATATTAGCGCCAAATTGTACAACTGTTGGAGGAAACTTTACGTCCGAAGTTAGCACGAGGAGAGCATGTAAACTCCACACAGGGAGGACCCTGGATGTGAACCCACTGTGCCGCCCACAATCAGTTTATGTTGTCTGTTATGTTTTTCAAATGTATGGAGTTTGCAAATCAAATTAAAAATACAGTTTACACCATTGCAGCAATCGTGTGATTTTGGGTGTGGTTTGCGTATATTTCCATGCACCTCTTTCAAAACTCGCAACTACTTGCTATTCTTTGTTTAGACAACTCCTAAGCTTTGACATTACATTCTAGTTTTTTTTTTCCGTGGTTCCCTGAGAGACCGAACAATGGTTCACGCCCAGGGGCCTTCTGCCTCTTAAGTCCACCCCAGAACACATTTATTTTCACACCCAAGTACTAAAAGTTTGAGATAACACACAGCGAAAAAAGATAAGGGCGCGCACTGGATAACGAGATGTCAATTTACAGTCCCCTGTATATTCAAGAATAGGCATCTGGTGCCATCTACAGGCTACAATAAGCAAAATACAGCAGCATTTAAGTAGACGGAAAATCCGAATAAAAGAAGCGCACTTCAGCCTCGTTTTAACGTTTATTACGGTTTTTATCTCCGTATAATACACTACAATACATTATAGTGTATAATATATTTTTAATACGGCAAATAAAATCTAACTTGTACATTCATAAACAATGCCATCTAAAGTCGCTTAAATCCCGCTTTTTGTGTTTTTATTGTTATAGAGACAAATAACAGCTCAGGAAAGCGACTCGCCACCCTAGCTGAATCGGTGCACACATTTTTGCAGCAGTTTTATCTTGTCTCCGTTTGGAAGTGACAGCTTATGCGAGAGCTGCCGACACTCCGGTTTATCAGCTACACGCCTGTCTCCTCTTCATGTGCTCATAGATGCACAAGAGCGTCTTTAAAAACAACATGTAAAAAGCAGTAGTGTGAAAACTTAAAATTATTATTATTATTATTATTATACACATAAACTTTGGAAATCACTCTGTATTTGACTGTCAAAATCTGTAAATATTTTTTTTAAAACGGTAGTTTTTTTTAAACAAGGTCTTATTTAATATAATTCTCACTCTAAATGTTTTATAATTCAATATTCATTTTACCCGTTGTTAACCTTTATTTTATTATATTTTTATTTTATATGACTAGGGTATATTTATTCTTGTAAAGCAATGTGACCTGCCTGTTTACTTGCATAAAAAGTGCAATATAGAGCTTTTATTATTACAGTAGTTTACTACTAACTGTGTTTCTCTGTGTTACATGCAGGAGTTTGCACACGCGTTTGTATCAATAGATTACAATGAAAGGCCACTGGAGAATTTCATAGGGGTAGTCAGGCTGGAGACATTCTGGGAGGCCATGTCCAAGGAGATGATTGTGGAGGACTTGGTGCATCTAAGCAATTTTTATTTTT